>NC_086451.1:247111963-247411963 GCF_028390025.1 Pseudophryne corroboree | reverse complement strand
CTTCGGTTATTACAGCTTAAAGAGTTATTAAGTTATAACTATGCTTAATTTGGGCATTCAGTTAGACATAGTTATAAAAATAAACAACAATTATTAACTCAATGGATAAAAACAGTTGCTACTAAAAAGGATTAGGTAACTAAATAGTAACTGCAAATCACACATATACAGTATTTTATATTTTATATTTAATAGAAAAAAGGTATAGATTTTTTGGTATTTAAAAAAATATTTAGTATGACAAATTGACATAGAAAATAAATGCAATGACACTTATAAAAACAATGGTAACAAAAAAAGGAAATAGAACACTTATGTAGAGTTGTAATCATCCGTACATCAGGGAATGGCAAGATACAGGCAGCTATCAATTAGATTGATCCTCCACAAGACTGACATTAACAATAAGTGAAGGGCTGTACTGGTGGGGTGATATGGAGGGAGATGTGTGCTGAGCGTTCTATCACAGACCAATCAGCACACATCTCTTCCCCCACTCAGCACAGATGTGTGCTGAGTATGGGGGGACGGACGAGGGGGGCGCTCATTTCACCCAGCGGTGAAATGAGCGACCTGCTAGATTGAGTCTGAATGCTGGCCAATCTAGCACCAGCAATAGCGACGTGCGGGGCCGCACATCGCTGTCGCCGGCACACCTACACAAGGAGCGATGTTCTAAGCAATCTAGTCAGATTGCTTAGGAATAAAGTAATCATTGTGCCATGTGTACCCCATTTAGATCTGCTAGACCTTTCTGCTTCAACCCTCTTTCTTTGATGTCATGGAGAGAAGGCTATTGTAATGGTAAAGAGAATTGTACCACACTCTGTAGTCAGCAACTTTCCAGCCATATAGTCAACATACTATAAGTGAAAGCTTTATTCACACCATCTTGCCAATTGACAAGAACACGTATTGATACCAATATCCTCCTGTTATTCACAAACCCTTAATTCAGGGCTGTAACTACGTGTGTGCCAGGGGTGTGGCCTCTCTACAAAGAATGTGGTCTCACAGGATATGCCATCCCTGCAAGCCACACCCCTAATTATTATCACACTGGAGGCATGGGGTACATACAAAAAAACAAGCCATGACCCTTACCTGCTTGCCATGCCGTGGGTCTTGTCCAGGGGCGGATTGGTATGGAAAACCATCCCAGGAAATTTAATAAAGCAGCCCTAATGGGGTGGGGTCTGTTGAGTGTTGGGGTCTGTCCCTCCTCATAGGGCTGATTCTGAGTTGGATGCATTTGCAGTCTTCACTGCATCTTTTGCTGCAGTAGTATCTATGCTTTGTGTGTCTTTAGATGCTACCATTGAAACTTTGTCCAGCCCTATGCTAAGTGCAGATCATGGTATCCAATGTGTCTCTATAACCAACACACCAATACTACGTTACATCTGTGTCTGATTAGCCATCCCCCTGTAACTGCCTAGGAATGCTCAATGCATTTCTAATACACTTTTTGGAGCATGTGTCTGAATATGTACAGCAACTCTGTATGAACACCATCTGGACACATGTACTATAGAAGCATGCACAGTCAAAAAACATTGCACAAGAAAAAACAAACACATTGGCCTCCACAAAAAAACAAACACATTGAAAGGAAAAAAAAACACATTAGCCCCAACAGGAAACAAAAAGAATAAACATAGGCCTCCACAAGAAAAATATAAGTTGGAAAAGCGTATGTCCCTGGGTTGGGGAGGGGCACTGTGTCTAGATGGCTAGGGGGTATGGTGGGGAGTGTATGGTCCTTGGAGGGTGGATAGTATATGTCCCTGTATTGGGGGGGTACTGTCATAAAAAAAGTGTGTGTTTATTTACATCGGTGTTAGTATGTCAGAAAAGTAAGCATTCTTGTCATATTTATTGAACTTTAAAAATAGATACTGTATATAAACTTGCAATTGTAGTGCTGAATGTGTCAAATTTACCAGGGAACAAAAGGAATTACATCACTTTGTATCTTCTTAAAAGTAACAAATTAAAGAATTTTCAATAAAATCACAGGAGAGGACTAATTAATTAATTAATTAATTAAATTAAATTAAAAGTCCAATATGCTGAATAAGCTTCAGTATTTCAATATGACAGGGAATCAATAAAAAGTAAAAAAAAATGCAAACAAAATAGTGGCTATTGGACCTAATTCAAGGTTGATTGCAAAACAACATTTTCCTCTAATGGGTAAAACCATGTGCACTGCAGATGGGGTAGATATAAAATGTGCAGAGAGATTTAGATTTGGGTTGGGTGTGTTCAAACTGGAATGTAAATTAGAGTGTAAAAAAAAAGAAAAAGTAGCCAGTATTTACCCTGCATACTGTAGAAACAATATACTGTAACCAACCCAAATCTAACTCTCTCTGCACGTTATATCTGCCTTACCTGCAGTGTACATGATTTTTCTCATTAGAGGAAAATGTTGTTTTGCAATCAACCTTGAATTAGGCCCTTTATATCCAATGTATCGAACAATCTCTCTTCAATACCAACACTATTTTATTATGTCATATATGACTTGCTGCACAAAAATTAAAAATGTATAAAAAAAACACAGTTCATATCATCCATACACTCACATTAAGCCAGATGACTTTGGCAAATTGTTATCCATTGATGTCATACACATAGAATCACCTCCATAAGGTACCTCATAGAGTTTTAGTTCTAAAATGGTTACACAGGTCCTCTGGATGAGTCAGAAATGCAGCAGGACAGCCGGCAAGAATGTAAATTCCACTGGGCTCCGGGATGCTTTCTATTGCACTAAATGTTCCCGCTGACAGAGTAGTAGCCATAGAGTAGTAGCCATAGAGAGGCAGTACTGGGTCTAGGGGGCTGGGGGAGATAGGTGACTACTGCATGTACCTGGGACCAGGGGAGGGGTTTAGTGACAGGGTATGACCCTGGAGCCAGGATGGTGATTAGGGAGGAGGTATGGTGGGTAGTGTATGTCGCTGGCCTGGGAGATTGATGTATGTCTAGGGGGCCCAGGGAGATGGGGGTAGGATATGGCACTGGTTTAGCTCAGCCAATGAGAGAAACAAACGCAGGCTCCAAACAGTGGTAAGGTCTGCTGAGAAGATCATTGGAGTTGACCTCCCGCCTGTCCATGACCTGTACCGGTCCAGAGCCAAAAAACGGGAGACTAGGATAGCCAATGATCCTTCGCACCCAGGCTATGGCGAGCTCAACCTTCTGCCATCCGAGAAAAGATATACGGCCATTCCCACCAGAACCAATAGAAGCCTCAAAAGCTTCTTTCCACAAGCGGTCCACCTGTTAAACTCCCGACAAATTGCTGGGCGGACTGACTGTCCAGTCACTCTACTCCGATCTTCTGATTGGAACGAACACCGTGTACTTTTACTTAATCTTTATACTGCATTCATTCCCCTCTCTTGTCTACGTGTTCCCCCCTCGCTGTTGCACTGTAAACCGAAAACAAAATCCTAGTATACGCAAGTGTACCTGGCCAATAAAGCTGATTCTGATTCTGATGTTTCGGAGGCCGAGTTGGGGGTGGTAGGATGGCTTATGGATATGTTCCGGAGGCAGGGGTGGTGGTTAGCGTGGATACTGTACTGTGAGTCCTGAAGCATGACCTCCATACACTCCACTACATGGGGGCAAGATGGGAGTAGCAGTAGTAGGAATCAGGGGGATGAATGGGAGTAGAGGGAGTAAGGGGAAGCAGAGGGCAGGATAGAAGCTGTAGTAGAAAGCAGTGGGCTAGTTGGGAGTAATAGTAGTGCGGATCAGGAGCAGACTGGGAGCAGTGGTAGTGTTGGGACAAGATAGGAGGAGGAGTAGTGTGGAGCAGGGGGGCAGGATGGGAGAAGTAATGTGGAGGAGGACAGGATAAGAGAGGAGTAGTGCAGAGGGGCTGCATAGGAGGAGGGGTAGTGCAGAGCAGGGGACAGGATAGGAGGAGAAGTGCAGAGCAGGGGGCAGCATTGCTCATAGAGAAAGTTGTATACTTAATATAAATTCTTTAATTTGGCCTCTGTCATGACATGGTCCACATCCCAAATATGTCATTGACTTATACAAATGTTTTTTTCAATGCAATATGTTTCCATATATTCTCTGCTGTGTAATTATCTTATTGATAATTATGATAATTGCAGTAGTTAGGTTTAGTTATCCAGACCTGTCCCACAGAAATAATGATTATATAGAAAACAGAGATAGTTCCCCTTTGTGTGATGCTCATATAGAGACTGGGATTTGTTGGACATGTTATTGAATAATTTCTTCCTTGTTCCTTAAGTAGACGTTATATTTATAGTTCCTCATAATCAGCAATTTGTTATCAGACAATACAGCTGAGACCAACATTGTCATATCATTGTTTACCCAGGTCACCGTTACACTGGCATCTCTCCGTACCAATCACACAATGTTTGCTCAACCACCAAGTCTGAATCTCATCTTTACTGGATCACAGCGTCTATATCTTGTAACAGAAGTTTTGTCACTTATTCTGCCACAGTATTATACAAATAATTATATGCCTATCATGCCCTAACACAGCAGTGGCCAACCTGCGGCTCTTTCATCCTCCGCATGCGGCTCGGTCGGCTCCTGGCCACCGCTGCTCGACACACACTTCTCAGTCTCCCCCTTCCTCCAAGTGCTGTTCACTGCGCTGCTGCTGCTGTGAGAAGAGGAGAGCACAGTGTGCACCTCTCCTGCCCCTCAGTGTCTATCTTCAATTCAGCGCCAGCCCGTGAGCCAATCAGAGCTCATGGACTGACAGCTGGGGCTCCTGATTGGCTGCCGGACAGCGAGCTTTGATTTGCTCACGGACCGGCACCTAACTGAAGATAGACACCCGCACTACCAACGGAGACTGAGGGGCAGAAGAGGTACATGCTGCACTCTCCTCCCCTCACAGCAGCATGGTGAGCAGCACACTGGCACTGTGGGGACATGTGTATCTGGTACTGGGGGCACATCTTGCACTGTGCGGACATGTGTATCTGGAACTCAGGGCACATCGGTATGTGGCACTGAGGGCATATCTGTATCTGGCACTGAGGACATATATGTATCTGGTACTGTGGGGCATATATGTATCTGGCACTGTGGGGCAGATATGTACCTGGCACTGTGGGCATATATGTATCTGGCACTGTGGGGCATATATGTGTCTGGCACTGGGGGCATATATGTATCTGCCCCTGTGGGGCATATATGTATCTGGCACTGTGGGGACATGTGTATCTGGCACTGGGGGCATATCTGTATCTGGCACTGTGGGTGCATGTGTATCTGGCACTGGGTTCATGTGTATCTGGCACTGTGTGGGCATGTGTATCTGGCACTGTGTGGGCATGTGTATCTGGCACTGGGGTCATATATGTATCTGGCACTGTGGGGATGTCACAACTGAGGGCCTGAGCTGACAGGAGGAAGCCTCAGTTGTAGGGGCTGGGGTGAAGCTAAACTTCAGAGGTTTTATCAGACCCCTGGACATACGAGTAGGATGTAGAAAGGTTGCCTGAAGGCGTGACCATGACAAACAGGATTAAAAGTCAATAAGTATTTATTAACAGAACTCCATGTAATCACAGCAGTAATAAGTCAATGAAGATATACAGCAGATTTGGTAAAAACAGTTCCTGGAGAACTACGGGTTGGCAACGGACACAGGGTACTGGTAGTAGTAGGTACAGTTCTTAATGTCCCAGAGATGGAATGTCTTTACCAGACCCGTCCGTAGTATGAGGTATAACCAAGGAACACACCAGCAGATGTTTCACTGGAAGCTGGTAGCACTGTAGTGGAGGTATCTGCTGAGGACGCTGGATGGAACCAGCCAGGTGTTAAGACATGGAGTAGATGCTGGATGGAACCAGCCAGATAGTAGAATGAAGCTAGGGAGCGAAGATGTAGAAACCGATGGTTTGCAGGTACCGATGGTATGCAGGTAACCGATGGTATGCAGGTAACCGATGGAAAAGCACTGGCTCTTAAGGAAAGCTGATCACTGCTGGAAGCTGACCGCTGGAAGCAGATGAGACTGGAGCTGGAGACTGGAGCAAACACAGGAGACTATAGAGTCAGGCTGCACCTCAAGATGGTAGGCTGGTGCGGGTCTCTTAGTGGAATCTGGAAACAGGAGCTGGAAACCTGAAATGGAAACAACCACAGGAGAGAGAGACTGGAAACAAGGTTTGACAACCAAAGCACTGACGATTTCCTGGTTCAGGCTCAATCCCTTTATACCCTTAGGTATGCAGGGATTGGATGAGCAATTAGGCAGACTTCAGTGGAGCTATGGATTGGAGGACAGGATCATGTGACTAGAACTAAGATGGCTGCGCCCATACCGGCCAGTGGAGTGAAACCTTGTTTGTAACACCACATGGAGATTCCTCTGTAATGGCGTCGGTGAACACAGAGAACGCCGACTTGCGTCTCAGACCTCCAGCGCGGACGGCTGCGGTCGCAGTAGATGAGGAATGCCACAACCTGTAATGCATTGAAAATACACAGACGATGCCCGAGGCCCCGCCGGCTGGTGACGCCATGCCAGTCGCCCGGGCACTGGAAGGACAATATCCACGGACCAGCAGAGATGAGACATGACATATGAATGCTAGCAACACAGCCGGGAACCGGGCCTAGGACGCTGAGCCAGCCTCAGGAGACACCGGAAAGGTAAATAATGGCGTCCAGATACCCGGTTCGTGACAGCACCCCCCCCTTTAGGAGTGGCCCCAGGACACGTCTTAGGCTTCTGAGGAAATCTGGAGTGGAAATTCCGGACCAAGGTAGGAGCATGGACATCTGAAGCATTGGTCCAAGAGCGTTCCTCAGAGCCATAGCCCTTCCAATATTCCAAGATATTGTAACTGACCATAAAGGAAACGTGAATCCAGAATCTTGGCAACTTCATACTCAACTCCCCGTTGAGTCTGGACTTTAGGAGCCGAAGGTAGTGCAGAATGGAATCGATTCAGGATCAGTGGTTTCAGAAGGGAAACGTGAAATGTCCTAGGAATTTTCAAGAATGGGGGTAACTGGAGTTTGTAAGCAACAGGATTGATAACTTGTTCAATTTGAAAAGGACCGATGTAACGGGGAGCAAACTTCATGCTTGGAACTCTCAACCTCAAATTCTTTGTAGACAGCCAAACACGATCACCCACTTTGAGGGCAGGAATTGCCCTACGCTTCTTATCTTCAAACTTCTTGTATCTAAACGATGCTTTGAGCAGAGCCGCTCGAACATTCTTCCAGTTGTTTGAAAACTGGCGCAAGGAGATATCAACTGCTGGTACAGAAGTCGCTGGAAGCGGTTGGAATTCTGGAACTTTAGGGTGGAATCCGTAGTTGATGAAGAATGGTGTTGAAGAAGATGAGGAATGATATTGGTTGTTATGGCTGAACTCGGCCCAGGGAAGGAGTTGAACCCAGTCATCTTGAGAGGAAGACACATAAATGCGGAGGAAGGCCTCCAAGTCCTGATTCACCCTCTCAGTTTGACCATTGGTCTGAGGATGGTAAGATGTAGAAAACTTTAATTTGACTTGGAGGGCTTGACACAAACTTCGCCAGAATTTGGCTACGAATTGTACTCCTCTGTCAGAGATGATCTCCTCGGGAAGACCGTGTAGTCGGAAGATCTCCTGAATGAATACTTGAGCCACCTTGGAAGCTGACGGAAGACCGGTGAGGGGAAGGAAATGTGCCATCTTGGTGAACCGGTCAACCACTACCCAGATGGTATTAAACTTGTTGCACATAGGCAGGTCTGTAACGAAGTCCATCGACAAATGGGTCCACGGTCAACGGGGAACAGATAATGGAACCAGTTGCCCCGCAGGCGACTGGCGGGATACCTTGTGTTGGGCACACTTTGGGCAAGAAGCAATAAACTCCATGACGTCCTTTTTCAGAGTTGGCCACCAATAAGTCCTAGAGATGAACTCAAGGGTTTTCTGAATGCCTGTATGTCCGGCAAAACGGGAAGCATGTGCCCAATGCATGAGCTTCTTCCTTAGCACCGACTTCACAAAACTTTTCCCTGGTGGGGGCGTAGAGTCCATCCTTACCGTGAAGAATGCCATCGGATTGATAATAGGATGCTTGTCAGAAGACTCCGACTCATTTTCTTGCTCCCAAGAGCGGGAAAGGGCATCGGCCTTACGATTCCGAGAGCCCGGACAGAACTGGAGTTTAAAGTCGAACCTAGAAAAGAAAAGTGCCCATCTGGCCTGTCGAGGATTGAGACATTGTGCGCCTTTCAAATACAAAAGATTCTTGTGATCGGTAAGTATGGTAACAGAATGAGAAGCTCCCTCCAGCAGGTATCTCCACTCCTCCAGAGCGAGTTTGATTGCCAGCAACTCCTGATCGCCAATGGCATAGTTGTGCTCAGCTGGGGAAAACTTCCGGGAGAAGAAACAGCAAGGATGCAGATGACCATCTTTTGCTCTCTGGGATAGCACCGCGCCTACTCCAACGGAAGAGGCATCCACCTCAAGGATGAAAGGTGAGTTGATGTCGGGCTGTTTCAATACCGGAGCAGAGATGAATCGTTGCTTTAATAAATGAAAGGCTTGCATAGTTTCTTCAGACCACTTGGACGGATTAGCACCCTTCTTAGTTAACGCAGTGATAGGCGCCACAATGGTGGAAAAGTGTTGTATAAACTTTCTGTAATAATTGGCGAATCCTAAAAATCTCTGGACCCCTTTGAGGGTTAAAGGTATCGGCCAATTCTGAATAGCTTGTAGTTTCTCAGGATCCATCTCTAGTCCAGAACCGGACACAATGTAGCCTAGAAACGGAATGGATTTGACTTCAAAAACGCACTTCTCCAATTTGCAATAGAGATGATTGACACGGAGACGGGTCAGAACTTCCTTTACCCAGAAACGATGTTCCTCCAGATTATTGGCAAAGATGAGGATATCATCGAGATAAACCACGACATGACGATATAAGATGTCTCTGAAGATCTCGTTCACGAAATGCTGGAAGACAGCTGGAGCATTACTTAATCCGAAAGGCATGACGAGGTACTCATAATGTCCATCACGGGTGTTAAATGCGGTCTTCCACTCGTCACCCTCTCGGATCCGGATGAGGTTGTAGGCACCCATCAAATCTAATTTCGGGAAGATGGTTGCTCCGCTAACTCGATCAAAGAGTTCTGTAATCAGGGGTAAAGGATATCGGTTCTTGACAGTGATGTCGTTCAAGCCTCTGTAGTCGATGCATGGCCGCAGGCCACCATCTTTCTTCTTGATGAAGAAGAAACCTGCGCCAGCTGGGGAGGAAGAAGGTCGAATGAAGCCCTTCGCCAAATTCTCCTTAATATATTCTTCCATAGAATGAGTTTCTGGTAAAGACAGCGGATAGGTTCGGCCTCAAGGTGGAACCTTCCCGGGATGAGATCGATTGGACAGTCCCATTCCCTATGAGGAGGTAGGATAATCAGCAGAAGCTTTACTGAACACGTCCGTGTAATCTTGATACGGAGGAGGTGGAACATCAGACGACTTGGAGGAGGAAGAACATACGGGAAGCACTTTGGACAAACAGGTCTCAGTACAGGAAGGACCCCATGCCAGGATTTGGGTAGTCATCCAGTCAATCGCAGGGTTATGGAGACGCAGCCATGGAAGGCCCAAAACCACTTTATTTTCTTATTTTTCAGTATTGGTCACTAATACGTCCATTTATCCATTCCATGTACCTTTATCTGGAATACATCGACTAAGGACCACCATTAAAGAAATCCCAGAATTAAAATTGGAAATATGGAACCAAGTAAATCGACCAATCCATTGTTTACTTGCGGGAGGACCTTTTTGTGGGACACTTCCGGTCAGGTGGAACGCATATGACTTCCGGTCATCGGATGGAACGCAAACGGACGTCACTTCCCGTTCTGGTAAGCACCGGACCGGAAGTGACATTATTGGACACACGGTCAGCAATTATTCCATCAAGAACAGGATAAAAAGAAGCTCACAGCACTGGGGGACATCAAGCCTTGAAAAAGGGACCTGAAGTGTCCCGAAATGCGTCGGTGAGTCATCCAGTGCTGTGGACCAATTGAGGACACTTGGACCTGTTGGGAGCTCTACTTTTGGGAAAAAGTCTCTCGGAGCCAGATGCAGGGTATTTCTCGGGAGTACCTTGCATCAATTACACCTGCTGCTCTGATTCTAACATCGGTAGGAATAATTCAATTTTTTGGCTTTCCATCTGGCCCATACCAACTGTGTTGGTTTTATGTGGTTTTAAATAGTGATGAGCGGGTTCGGTTTCTCGGAAACCGAACTCCCCCGAACTTCACCCTTTTTACACGGGTCCGAGCCATACTCGGATTCTCCCGTATGGCTCGGTTAACCCGAGCGCGCCCGAACGTCATCATCCCGCTGTCGGATTCTTGCGAGATTTGGATTCTATATAAGCAGCCGCGCGTCGCCGCCATTTTCACTCGTGCATTGGAAATGTTAGGGAGAGGACGTGGCTGTCGTCCTCTCCGTTATTGTTGAACTTGATTGTGCACTATTGCTTAATTGTGGGGAGGGCTGAGGAGCAGCTGTATAATATAGGAGGAGTACAGTGCAGAGTTTTGCTGATCAGTGACCACCAGTTTTATCCGTTCTCTGCCTGAAAAAAACGCTCCTCATCTGTGCTCAGTGTGCTGCATATATCTGTGCTCACACTGCTTAATTGTGGGGACTGGGGAGCAGCTGTATTATATAGCAGGAGTACAGTGCAGAGTTTTGCCGACAGTGACCACCAGTATACGTTGTCTGCCTGAAAAACACTCCACATCTGTGCTCAGTGTGCTGCTGTATTGTGGGGACTGGGGACCACCAGTATAATATTATATAGGAGGAGTACAGTGCAGAGTTTTGCTGACCAGTGACCACCAGTATATAATATATAGCATTATGGTACAGTAGGCCACTGCTGTACCTACCTCTGTGTCATCATTAAGTATACTATCCATCTACATTCTATACCTGTGGTGCATTTTAGTTTTGCAGTTTGCTGACACAGTGACCACCAGTATACTATATATAGCAGTACAGTACGGAAGGCCACTGCTGTACCTACCTCTGTGTCGTCATTAAGTATACTATCCATCTACATTCTATACCTGTGGTGCATTTTAGTTTTGCAGTTTGCTGACACAGTGACCACCAGTATACTATATATAGCAGTACAGTACGGAAGGCCACTGCTGTACCTACCTCTGTGTCGTCATTAAGTATACTATCCATCTACATTCTATACCTGTGGTGCATTTTAGTTTTGCAGTTTGCTGACAGTGACCACCAGTATACTATATATAGCAGTACGGTACGGAAGGCCACTTCTATACCTACCTCTGCGTCATCATTAAGTATACTATCCATCTACATTCTATACCTGTGGTGCATTTTAGTTTTGCAGTTTGCTGACACAGTGACCACCAGTATGCTATATATAGCAGTACGGTACGGAAGGCCACTGCTGTACCTACCTCTGTGTCGTCATTAAGTATACTATCCATCTACATTCTATACCTGTGGTGCATTTTAGTTTTGCAGTTTGCTGACACAGTGACCACCAGTATACTATATATAGCAGTACGGTACGGAAGGCCACTGCTGTACCTACCTCTGTGTCGTCATTAAGTATACTATCCGTCTACATTCTATACATGTGGTGCATTTTAGTTTTGCAGTTTGCGGACACAGTGACCACCAGTATATATAGCAGTACGGTACGGAAGGCCACTGCTGTACCTACCTCTGTGTCGTCATTAAGTATACTATCCATCTACATTCTATACCTGTGGTGCATTTTAGTTTTGCAGTTTGCTGACACAGTGACCACCAGTATACTATATATAGCAGTACGGTACGGAAGGCCACTGCTGTACCTACCTCTGTGTCGTCATTAAGTATACTATCCATCTACATTCTATACCTGTGGTACATTTTAGTTTTGCAGTTTGCTGACACAGTGACCACCAGTATACTATATATAGCAGTACGGTACGGAAGGCCACTGCTGTACCTACCTCTGTGTCGTCATTAAGTATACTATCCATCTACATTCTATACCTGTGGTGCATTTTAGTTTTGCAGTTTGCTGACACAGTGACCACCAGTATACTATATATAGCAGTACGGTACGGAAGGCCACTGCTGTACCTACCTCTGTGTCGTCATTAAGTATACTATCCATCTACATTCTATACCTGTGGTACATTTTAGTTTTGCAGTTTGCTGACACAGTGACCACCAGTATATATAGCAGTACGGTACGGAAGGCCGCTTAGCTTAGTCACACAGCGACCTTGGTGCGCCTCTTTTTTTCTTTGCATCATGTGCTGTTTGGGGACTATTTTTTTGAAGTGCCATCCTGCCTGACACTGCAGTGCCACTCCTAGATGGGCCAGGTGTTTGTGTCGGCCACTTGTGTCGCTTAGCTTAGCCATCCAGCGACCTCGGTGCAAATTTTAGGACTAAAAATAATATTGTGAGGTGTTCAGAATAGACTGGAAATGAGTGGAAATTATGGTAATTGAGGTTAATAATACTATGGGATCAAAATGACCCCCAAATTCTATGATTTAAGCTGTTTTTTAGGGTTTTTTGAAAAAAAACACGCGAATCCAAAACACACCCGAATCCGACAAAAAAATTTCGGTGAGGTTTTGCCAAAACGCGTCCGAATCCAAAACACGGCCGCGGAACCGAATCCAAAACACAAAACCCGAAAAATGTCCGGTGCACATCACTAGTTTTAAATGTGTAAGTCTGTCAGTATTGTGCAAAAAATCTGTACTTTTTTTTTGCGTTGACCACCCGTCTATTCAGACACTCACATCATTTATTGCCACACTCACCCCCAGAATAAAAGGGGTGGGGTCACGGATTCAGCAACAGTGCCAATAGGAGAAATCACCCCCACTTTTTCTTGCATGACTAAAAATGGGGTTATGACACAAGGTCATACTCCTACAAGCGTCATACCAAAAGGTGTGTGTACAAAAATGGGGTGTGGCTTTGTGGCAACTAGGCCACACCCATTTTTGTGCATGCTTCTTGCCCTTGACTACAGATATTTTCTGGCTCTGGCTACCCCATGATTCTTCCACCATTTCACCATCAACATTATTGCATCAAATATATCATCACAAACATCCACATGCAAGCAACTATCACAAATACCTTAATAGTATTGTTGTTATGAATCATAAAATAACATTTGATAATTAGTTCTAATTTATTATTGAACCACTGGCGTAACTATTAATGTTGCTCCCCTCTGCCAAAAAAGTTTCTGTCAACCTTTCCCCAACCCTACTGCAAATCCCCCCATGGTATTTTGATAAAACAAACAGGGCCTTTTCTAGGCAATTCGAGTGTGAACAGTTATATTTGTGCCCCCAACCCCATAGACATTTTAAAAATAAAAAGGGGTGTTGTCTCACTGCAGGGGACGTGGCCTTGCAGGAAAAGACTACCTTATAACCCAGTTTTGCAACCTGCATGCCACAGGAAAAAAAGAATCCTGATTCATGTCCCTTACATTATTTGTCATGTTATAGTAATGCCCATGACACATTATACCACATATTGCAATGCCCATTACACATTATGCCCCACACCATAATGCCAATTACACAATATACCACACACCATAAGGCCCTTTACACATTATTTCACACACTAATGCCCATTACACAATATGCCACACACTAATGCCCATGACACAATATGCTACACACCGTAATGCCCATTACAAAATATGCCTGACACCAAAATGCCCATGACACATTATGCCACACACCATAATGCCCATTACACATTATTCCATACAACGTAATGCCCATTACACATTATGCCACACATCGTAATGCCCATTACACTATATGACACGCTGTAATGTCCATTACATAATATGCCATACACCGTAATACCCATTACACAAGATGCCACACCATAATGCCCACTACACAATATGCCACATATTTTAATGCCCATTACACAATATGCCTTACACCGTAATGCCCATGAAACAATATGCCACGTAACATGATGCCCATTACACAACATGCCACACACCGTAATGCCCATTACACAATATGCCACAAAACATAATGCTCATTACGCTATATGGCACACACTGTAATGCCCATTACACAAAATGCCACACACCATAATACCCATTACACGTTATCCCACACACCATTATGCCTATTACAAATTATGTCACACACCATAATGCCATTATACAATATGTCACACACCATAATGTCCATTACACAATATGCCACACATCGTAATGCCCATTACACATTATACCACACATTGTAATGCCCGTTAAACATTATGCCACACATATAATGCCCATTACACATTGGGGGTAATTCCAAGTTGATCGCAGCAGGAATTTTGTTAGCAGTTGGGCAAAACCATGTACACTGCAGGGGAGGCAGATTTAACATGTGCAGAGAGAGTTAGATTTGGGTGTGGTGTGTTCAATCTGCAATCTAATTTGCAGTGTAAAAATAAAGCAGCCAGTATTTACCCTGCACAGAAATAAAATAACCCACCCAAATCTAACTCTTTCTGCACATGTTATATCTGCCTCCCCTGCAGTGCACATGGTTTTGCCCAACTGCTAACAAAAATCCTGCTGCGATCAACTCAGAATTACCCCCATTATCCCACAGGCCATAATGCCCATTACAAATTATGCCACACACAGTTATGTCCATGACACTATTTTATGCCCCACACACAATAATGCCCCTTACAAATTATGCCCCACAGTAAGGCTTCTAATTACTTTTAAATTACCTGCTCATTGTCAGGAGTCTAATGCTCATTGTCAGGGGTCTCATACTCATTGTCAAGGGTTTCATGTGGGATCTGGTCAGGGCCTGGCAATCGGGAATATGGACACCGGAATCCCAAAAAAGCAACCACCGCCACTCTGAAGAGGTAAACAGTGGAGGGGGGAGGTTCAGTTTAGGCTGCAGTGGGAGGTTTAGGATTAGTCTGCACCCTGGGTTGTTAGGTTTAGGCTGCGGGTAGATGGGTAGGGTTAGGCTATGGGGGGGGGGGGGGGGGGGGGGGGGGAGTGTTTGGGTTAGGCTGTGGGAAGGGGGGGTTAGGTTTAGACTATGGAAAGGGAGGGTTAGGGGGCCAGGGGGAAGGTAAGTGTACTTACCTTCCCATGTTGAGATTCTAACCATTGTGATGCCTGCCGGCATCCTGAACACTGGGAAATCAAACCCAAACTGGTCCATGCTCTGGATTCCATGCTCATTGTCAGGGGTTTTATGCTCTGGGTTCCATGCTCATTACCAGGGGTTTCACGCTCGTTGCCTGGGGTTTCATGCTCATTTTCAGGGGTTTCACAACAGAACAGCTTTCTGCATCTTCTGCCAGTGGCACCAGCATTCCCGACACTTCCAGATAACACTATACTGCTGTGGTTCCCTGACAGAGGTCAAGTAGGACCTCTAGCATCAGTATCCAACTAGGCTGAGCCATTTTTAGAGGGACATTTCAACAGATTACATGCGGACGGCTAGACTGCATGCAATCTGCAAAAACACTGGCAGGAGCATCAGCACCGGCACTCCAAGCCACCACAGGGTCTGTGGGGGCTGATGCTTCACCTCTGCATTGAACCCTTAATCTGATCCTTGCCCCTAATACTCTAATACCCTACCTAAACCCCTAATCCAACTCTAACCCCTAATCCTCATAACTAGGAGACGGAGAGGCAGTGGGTGACAGAGAGAGGGTGACAGTGAGAGGCAGAGTGGGTAACACCGGGGAAAGGGTGACGAGGAAAAAGTGGGTGATGCCAGTGGGTAACAAGGAGAGGGGGACAGGGAGAGGCAGTGGGTACCTAAGGTCTCTGTAGGAGTAAGAGGGAGTAGTGAGACATTTGTAGTAAGGTTTACAGAGGCATGAAGGGAAAGATTCACTGGGGAAACAAACATAGCACACGGTATGAGCCGAAATTCACATTATAGCACACGGTATGAGCCGAAATTCACATTATAGCACACGGTATGAGCCGAAATTCACATTATAGCACACGGTATGAGCCGAAATTCACATTATTGCACACGGTATGAGCCGAAATTCACATTATAGCACACGGTATGAGCCGAAATTCACATTATTGCACACGGTATGAGCCGAAATTCACATTATAGCACACGGTATGAGCCGAAATTCACATTATTGCACACGGTATGAGCCGAAATTCACATTATTGCACACGGTATGAGCCGAAATTCACATTATAGCACACGGTATGAGCCGAAATTCACATTATTGCACACGGTATGAGCCGAAATTCACATTATAGCACACGGTATGAGCCGAAATTCACATTATTGCACACGGTATGAGCCGAAATTCACATTATAGCACACAGTATGAGCCGAAATTCACATTATACCACACGTTATGAGCCGAAATTCACATTATACCACACAGTATGAGCCTAAATTCACATTATACCACACAGTATGAGCCTAAATTCACATTTTACCATACGGTATGAGCTGAAATTCACATTATAGCACACAATATGAGCCGAGATTCACATTATACCACACGGTTTGAGCCGAAATTCACATTATAGCACACAGTATGAGACGAAATTCACATTATAGCACACAGTATGAGCCAAAATTCACATTATGCCGCTGAGGAGTGCAAACGCTGTCACCACCATGTACTACCTCTCAAGCAACCCCACCACGCACGAAGAACATCCTGAGAGGAGCCGCTACCTCTGCCAGCAGCCAGCCTCTAAATGGATGGTGGCCACTGCTGCAGCCACGTCAGAGTCTCACACTGTCTAAGGCTGAGCTCCGGGCAGTACTGGTATATATCAAGATCAACCAGAATCCGTTGGTATCCTAAGTGAACAGGATTTTCCTGCCAGTTTGTGATATTAACCCCCGCTGCTCCTCAGGGTAAAGTATCCGCAAACAACAGTGTGGTGGTGTGTACCTTTGACTCCCTTGAAGGTGGTCCAGTTGCCAGGCTCTGGTAGTACAATCACTTGTTCACGTCTTGGATAGGTTTACGAAGTCCGCAGGTGAAGCTCCTGTACAAGCCGCTATTAGCGCTAAGCGGCACTGTTCGGGATCAATGAGATCTGTGATCACAGCCTAACCGTCCCCAGATCACAGATCTCATTGATCCCGAACAGTGCCGCTTAGCGCTAATAGCGGCTTGTACGGAAACTTCGCCGGCGGACTCCGTTAACCTGTCCAAGATGTGAACAAGTGATTGTTTGTTTAAAGTGCCAGACATGACAGGGGGGGCACGGGCCCGCGTGCCCCCCCCCCCTCGGATCCGCCACTGATTACATGCTTAACATAGCTACACCGCATCATTTGACTGCTTGTCGAGATTCTGGCATCTGTATTGTGATCGCCAGGATCACGACTGGCAGTATGTTAACTGCTTGCCCATACTTCGCATCATCCCTTCTGATATGTAGCACATCAGATGGGGAGATGTGACCACCCAATTCATCAAACCTATGAACTGGGTAGATTATTGGGTTTGCATTAGACTAAGGTCATTGCGATCCATTGTGTATTGCAAGATTGGCCAATATATCACATAGTGTGTACTTAGTTTTAGTTTGAAATATAGGGGATGATTCAGATCTGATCGCTGCTGTGCATTTTCGCACATTGGGAGATCAGCAATAGACTGCACATGCATATGTACACTATGCGCACATGCATTGTCAAACAACAATAGGCATCGCTGGACGGGTGTGGATCATTAGATCGACACTGTCTAGGTTGACCATGTTTAGGTCGAGCACTATAGGTCGACAGTCACTAGGTCGACAGGGTCTGAAAGTCGACAGGGTTTCTAGGTCGACATGTGCTAGGTCGACAGATCAAAAGTTCGACATGAGTTTCTCATGTATTTTTGGTGTCGTTTTCTCATTACAGTGACCGGGAAGCCCAATTAGTGCACCGTGTCCCCTCGCATGGCTCGCTTCGCTCGCCATGCTTCGGGCATGGTGCCTTGCTTCGCTCGGCACAGATTACCATTCCAAACGTAGTCCACGTGGATCGTTAAGTATGAAAAAGTTCAAAAAAACATGAAAAACTCATGTCGACCTTTTGACCTGTCGACCTAGCACATGTCGACCTAGAAACCCTGTCGACCTTCACCTATAGTGGTCGACCTAAACATTGTCGACCTAGACAGTGTCGATCTTCAGACCGGATCCCCGCTGGACAGTGACAGGATGCTGCAAAAATTTCGATCACATGGGCGTTTGCAAGGTGATTGACATGAAGAGGCCATTTGTGGATGGTAACTGACTGTTTTCTGGGAGTGTCAAGGAAAATGCAGGCGTTCTCAAGCGTTTTCAGGGAGGGTGTGTGACGTCAGTTCCGGACCTGATCAGCCTGTTCTCATCGTACTGTAGGAGTAAGTACAGGGCTGCGCTCAGACTGCACACACTGCAAAAAATCATTAAATGGTGAGTGAGGTGTGAACTGATTTGCATCTGTCCGCTGACTGAGGTTCTTTTTGCAGCTCGACATACACATGCAATCACACACTTGCACGGCGAAAATACACACCCTTTGGGCGGCGGCTATCTGAACACAGCACAACAAATTTAGCAGCCCAGCGATTAGGTCTGAATTACCCCCATAGTTGACAACATTCTGTGAAATTAGAGAACTTTCTACAATCCTCTGAAAAGCGGTCAGTAACGATGTAGTTTGTGTTCAAGGATAGAAATAACATGTTTACATTTTCTTATTGTGTCTCTCTCTGAGATAAATGCTGCTCTGCTTGAGAAAGGACCTATACCTGATTGTCCAAAGCTTGAGCAGGAGTCATAGACCCAGCATCCATGGTATTTAGAAAAATAAAACTGTGGTTTATATTAAGCAATGGATTTATATTAAACTTACAAAACAATAATAGTGCAATCAAGTTAGATTTTCTAGATAAGCTACACTCTAACATCACGTAAGCATGAAAGAGATGTCATATGCATTGCAATGGGGAATCTATCATACTTACCGACAATCTGGCTGCCCCCCCCGGGGTGGGGTTGGGGGCGTGGCTGCACAATCACATCTCGTGGCCCTGCCCCCTATCTAGCAATGTCATTAATAATGGCATTGCAAGGCAGGGGGCGGGGCCAGGATGACACAAATTGCATCATCTGACTCCCAGGCCGCGCACTTTGAACTGCGCCGCCGAGGGTTTGGTAGGTGATGTGGGGGGTTTGCGGATGGTGGGCGCTCGGCCGGGAGACTTGCCTACTCTCAGGGGGGCCGGGAGCCTCCCGGCCATTCCGGGAGAGTAGGCAAGTATGGAATATATATTCCACAACAGAAACTGACATCTTGGAACAGTAGTTACTGTGTAAAATATTAAATGACACCACCCTTGTTATAGCATTGATTTGTCACATTATAACTGTAATACATACAAGGAAGTGTTATGACATTACCTGCTATTGCTAAAAGTATGTAGCCTATGTCACCTGTGTGGCAATCTAGTTGTCATGAAACTAAAAGATGCTGTGAGGCAGAGAGGAATCATCTAATAGTTTCCACTGTCCACAGAGCCAACATCGACCTGTTCCCAGCCTGACTCAGCAAGGAGGTACAGTATATTACTGGTAGGGTGAAAAGACTTTATAATGATGATTTAGGGTAATCATGGGAAATCCAGTGCTGGAACCCTACATGGCTACATTGTTATGTGCGGACACTGCTTAGGGGGAGTCAATTATCCAAATGTCAATAAATTCACCAAAGTACTTTGTATTATGATGACATTCAGAATGTTGACAGCAAAAAGACGACATTGTCTGAATGTCGACGTGTCCAGTATGTTGACATTACAGATGCCAACATTCACAATGCCTACATTGGCATAATGTCGACATTGCCAGACTGTCGACATTATTAGTGTTAACATGTTGTCAATGTTATTTTCAGGTAAGCAACAATCTTACCCTAACCCTAATACCAGCATACCCATAACCATAACTCTAAAACCATGTATGACATGTTCAATGTGTACATACAGAGCATGGTGGCACTCAGACTACGTTGACATTCTGAATGCCGACATAATGACTAAATACCTTTCACAGCACATCTTGAATACCTATTGTACAAGGAATTAAGTTGTTCATAATTATAATCAAAATTGACAAAGCCAAATAAGTCAGTAACAGACAATAAGTAATATTTATTACACTAGCCTTGAAAATTGTGTATAATTTATTTTTAGTTACTTTTAATTAGAGTAGAGACAGTGTCGTACTGTGGCATGAAGGGCCCACCGGGGAATGCCGTTATAGGGGCCCATACTTAGGGGTGTGGCCAGCCTACAAAGGGGGTGTGGCCAGCCTCCACAGAGGCTTGAAATACACAATAGTCTAGTGCAGTGTAAAGCAACATATCTACCATGTATAATACAAGTGCACAGTCTGGAACCTGATCCGTAGAGGAAGGAGTGGGACCTCAGGCAGTGGGGCCTACCGGTGGTTTCCCTGGTACCCCTGTGGGCCAGTCCGTCCCTCCATACATACATTTGGGGAGTCGTCCACATGCCTTTTGGCAAACTCAAAACGTGCCTTCTTATTTTTAACACTAAGTAATGACTTTTTTCTGTCCACTCTTCCATAAAGCCCAGCTCTATGGAGTGTACGGCTTATTGTGGTCACATGCGCAGATACACCAGTCTCTGCTGTGGAACTCTGCAGCTCCTTCAGGGTTACCTTTGGTCTCTGTGCTGCCTCTCTGATTAATGCCCTCCTTGCCCGGTCTGTGAGTTTTGGTGGCCGGCCCTCTCCTGGCAGGTTTGTTGTGATACCATGTTCTTTCCATTTGAAGATGATGTGTTTGATTGTGCTCCGGGGGATCATCAAAGATTTGGATATTTTTTTATAACCCAACCCTGACTTGTACATCTCAACAACTTTGTCTCTGACTTGTTTGGAGAGCTCCTTGGTCTTCATGGTGTGATGCCTCTTGCTTAGTGGTGTTGTAGCCTCTGGGGCCTTTCAGAAAAGGTGTGTTTATACTGACAGATCATGTGACACTTAGATTGCACTCAGGTGGACTTCATTTCACTAATTATGTGACTTCTGAAGGTAATTGATTGCACCAGAACTTTTGAAGGGCTTCATAGCAAAGGGGGCGAATACATATACACATGCCAATTTTCAGATTTTTATTTATAAAAAATATATACATTTCACTTCACCAACTTAGATTATTTTGTGCAGATCCAGCCGGTGGCGGGGTGGGGGTGGGGGGGGGGGGGGATTAACCCAATATGATATTAATTATTGTTACAGTCTAGTTTTCTTTGCAAAGCTGTATTAAAAAAATATATATTTTACACATCTGTGATTCCAGCTGTCAGTGGTCCCTGTGGTTATTTTGTTTCCTGCAGCAAGTTGTTGCAGTAGTCTAACCATACCTCCCAACATTCAAGTTCAGGAAGGAGGGACATCTTGGCGCGCATAGCGTGCCCGTGCCCGAAAAGGGGGCGTGGCATGTGTGTAAGGGGGCGTGGCTTCACGGGAGGGTCCACGATTGCGAGCCACGCCCCGGTTTCATCACTGAGGGGGCATGGCCAGCGCTCTGTGAGCTGCTGGCATGCCCCTCTCCCTCTAACTCCCTGGAATAGACGCTGTGCGCATGATCACAGCGTCTATTCACCGCTGCTCTGCTCTCAATTGAGCAGAGCAGTGAGTGATCAGGAGCCTCCCAACTGCCCTCCCCACCGCGGGACACTGCAGCCCGCGGGAGGGACAGCGGGACAGACCCAAAAAAACGGGACTGTCCAGCGAAAATCGGGACAGTTGGGAGGTATGGTCTAACAACATAGAAACATAGAATTTGATGGCAGATAAGAACCACTTGGTACATCTAGTCTCCCTATATACATGCAGTGCCGTTTCTAGCGGCGGGCGAGCCGTGCAACCGCACGGGGCGCCCGCCACGGCACTTTGTTACTCCTTATCGCCTCTGCCGAGCGCTCCTGCTCGGGGGGCGGGGCTTCGCGGAATGACGCGTTGCGTCGTGACGTCACGACGCAATCGCGTCATTCCGCGAAGCCCCGCCCCCCGAGCAGGAGCGCTCGGCAGAGGCGATAAGGAGATAAGCAAGAAGGAGGAGGCGGCCGGCGCGAGGGACGTGAGGCGGCGGGACCGAAGAGCAGGAAGACGTAAGTATTCTCTCTCTCTCTCTCCCCCCCTCTCCCCCTTCCTTCCCCTCAACTTGAAACCTGCCTGCCGCTGCCGCACTGTGTAAAATGGGGACACCTGCCTATGGGGATACCTGCCTGCCGCACTGTGTAAAATGGGGGCACCTGCCTGCGTACTGTGTAATATGGGGGCACCTGCCTGCGTACTATGTAATATGGGGGCACCTGCCTGCGTACTGTGTAATATGGGGGCATCTGCCTGCGTACTGTGTAATATGGGGGCACCTGCCTGCGTACTGTGTAATATGGGGGCACCTGCCTGCGTACTGTGTAATATGGGGGCATCTGCCTGCGTACTGTGTTATATGGGGGCATCTGCCTGCGTACTGTGTTATATGGGGGCATCTGCCTGCGTACTGTGTAATATGGGGGCACCTGCCAGCGTACTGTGTAATATGGGGGCACCTGCCTGCGTACTGTGTAATATGGGGGCACCTGCCTGCGTACTGTGTAATATGGGGGCACCTGCCTGCGTACTGTGTAATATGGGGGCACCTGCCTGCATACTGTGTAATATGGGGGCATCTGCCTGCGTACTGTGTAATATGGGGGCATCTGCCTGTGCGCTGTGTAATATGGGGGCATCTGCCTGCGTACTGTGTAATATGGGGGCATCTGCCTGCGTACTGTGTAATATGGGGGCATCTGCCTGCGTACTGTGTAATATGGGGGCATCTGCCTGCGTACTGTGTAAAATGGGGATATCTGCCTGCCGCGCTGTG
Source organism: Pseudophryne corroboree (assembly GCF_028390025.1). Classification (NCBI taxonomy): domain Eukaryota; kingdom Metazoa; phylum Chordata; class Amphibia; order Anura; family Myobatrachidae; genus Pseudophryne; species Pseudophryne corroboree. The sequence goes on along the minus strand of NC_086451.1, from coordinate 247,388,937 downwards.
TAAAATGGGGATACCTGCCTGCCGCACTGTGTAAAATAGGAATACCTGCCTGCGTACTGTGTAAAATGGGGGCACCTGCCTGCGTACTGTGTAAAATGGGGATATCTGCCTGCCGTGCTGTGTAAAATGGGGATATCTGCCTGCCGTGCTGTGTAAAATGGGGATATCTGCCTGCCGTGCTTTGTAAAATGGGGATATCTGCCTGCCGTGCTGTGTAAAATGGGGATATCTGCCTGCCGTGCTGTGTAAAATGGGGATATCTGCCTGCCGTGCTGTGTAAAATGGGGATATCTGCCTGCCGTGCTGTGTAAAATGGGGATACCTGCCTGCCATGCTGTGTAAAATGGGGATACCTGCCTGCCGCACTGTGTAAAATGGGGATACCTGCCTGCTGCACTTTGTAAAATGGGGGCACCTGCCTGCGTACTGTGTAAAATGGGGATACCTGCCTACCGTACTGTGTAAAATGGGGACACCTGCCTGCCGCGCTGTGTAAAATGGGGACACCTGCCTGCCGCGCTGTGTAAAATGGGGACACCTGCCTGCCGCGCTGTGTAATATGGGGACACTTGCCTGCTGTAATGTGTAAAAAGGGGACTTTTTTATTTTTATTTCCCCCCCCCCTGTGGTGGGTGTGATGATATCAGATGAGGCCATGCCCACTTTAATGAGACCACGCCCATTTTAATCAGGCCACACACCCTTGTCGGGAGCGCGCGCATGCATTTTCTTTTTATGGCTATATGGGGGGGCACACTTTTTTTTTTTTTTTTAGAGCAATTGGGGGGGGGGGCGGGCGCATTTTGAAATCTCGCACTGGGAGCCAAATTGTCTAGAAACGGCCCTGTATACATGCACACACTAGGGCAGGCATGTCCAAACTGCGGCCCTCCAGCTGTTGAGGAACTACACATCCCAGCATGCCCTGACACAGCTTTAGCATTCTCTGACTGCAAAACTGTGTCAAGGCATGCTAGGATATGTAGTTTCACAGCAGCTGGAGGGCTGCAGTTTGGACATGCCTGCACTAGGGTTAGGTTTTGTTGGGAACCAAATAACCTACCAGTATATTTTTGGATAGTGTGAGGAAACCAGATTACCCAGAGGAAACCCACACAAGTACAGGGGAAAAATACAAACTCCACACAGTTAGGGCTGAGCTGCGAATCAAACCCATGTCCTCAGTGCTGTGAGGCAGTAATAATAACCATTACACCCTGCATACTACCTAAGTACATCGTACACAGCACAATAAAAGGGTGAGTGCTGTATAAAAAATAAAGATAACCTGAGTAAACATTAAGGTACAAAATGATAAAGTGGATTTTCCCAAAATATCTTAATTATTTCCCTGTTACAATTTATGATGTCAGTAGTCAGTTACCAGTCAAGCACAACATTAGAGAATCATCTACAGGTATTTACAGTAAATTATTCTTCTGCTACAATCGTGAGTAAAAAAAAAATGTTTTTCCTCCGTGTGTCTTCTCGGGTGGATTGCAAAATGTATCTGCTAAAATCTTACTGACTATGGAGCAGTAAATGTTGCTCAACAATGACTGTGTGACTTTATAGAATAAATTGCATAATAAGTCTTGTCTGAGCTTTGCTATATAAAACATGTTATTTACTTTGGGTGTCTATAACAGATCCAGTTTGAAATACCAGCAGATGGGATGCCGGCTGTCAGTATAGCGACCGGTGGCGGGGGGGGGGGGGATTAACCCAATATGATATTAATTATTGTTACAGTCTAGTTTTCTTTGCAAAGCTGTATTAAAAAAATATATATTTTACACATCTGTGATTCCAGCTGTCAGTGGTCCCTGTGGTTATTTTGTTTCCTGCAGCAAGTTGTTGCAGTAGTCTAACCATACCTCCCAACATTCAAGTTCAGGAAGGAGGGACATCTTGGCGCGCATAGCGCGCCCGTGCCCGAAAAGGGGATGTGGCATGTGTGTAAGGGGGCGTGGCTTCGCGGGAGGGTCCACGATTGCGAGCCACGCCCCGGTTTCATCACTGAGGGGGCATGGCCAGCGCTCTGTGAGCTGCTGGCACGCCCCCTCTCCCTCTAACTCCCTGGAATAGACGCTGTGCGCATGATCACAGCGTCTATTCACCGCTGCTCTGCTCTCAATTGAGCAGAGCAGTGAGTGATCAGGAGCCTCCCAACTGCCCTCCCCACCGCGGGACACTGCAGCCCGCGGGAGGGACAGCGGGACAGACCCAAAAAAACGGGACTGTCCAGCGAAAATCGGGACAGTTGGGAGGTATGGTCTAACAACATAGAAACATAGAATTTGATGGCAGATAAGAACCACTTGGTACATCTAGTCTCCCTATATACATGCACACACTAGGGCAGGCATGTCCAAACTGCGGCCCTCCAGCTGTTGAGGAACTACACATCCCAGCATGCCCTGACACAGCTTTAGCATTCTCTGACTGCAAAACTGTGTCAAGGCATGCTAGGATATGTAGTTTCACAGCAGCTGGAGGGCTGCAGTTTGGACATGCCTGCACTAGGGTTAGGTTTTGTTGGGAACCAAATAACCTACCAGTATATTTTTGGATAGTGTGAGGAAACCAGATTACCCAGAGGAAACCCACACAAGTAGAGGGAAAAATACAAACTCCACACAGTTAGGGCTGAGCTGCGAATCAAACCCATGTCCTCAGTGCTGTGAGGCAGTAATAATAACCATTACACCCTGCATACCGCCTAAGTACATTGTACACAGCACAATAAAAGGGTGAGTGCTGTATAAAAAATAAAGATAACCTGAGTAAACATTAAGGTACAAAATGATAAAGTGGATTTTCCCAAAATATCTTAATTATTTCCCTGTTACAATTTATGATGTCAGTAGTCAGTTACCAGTCAAGCACAACATTAGAGAATCATCTACAGGTATTTACAGTAAATTATTCTTCTGCTATAATCGTGAGTAAAAAAAATAATGTTTTTCATCCGTGTGTCTTCTCGGGTGGATTGCAAAATGTATCTGCTAAAATCTTACTGACTATGGAGCAGTAAATATTGCTCAACAATGACTGTGTGACTTTATAGAATAAATTGCATAATAAGTCTCGTCTGAGCTTTGCTATATAAAACATGTAATTTACTTTGGGTGTCTATAACAGATCCAGTTTGAAATACCAGCAGATGTGATGCCGGCTGTCAGTATAGCGACAGCAGCATCTGGTCTGCTGTAAACCCAGCAGCGACTTCGTGAGTCCCCTCATGGGCTAGCTGTACTCACCACGCTTCTGGCCTATTGGCTAGCTTCGCTCACCACAGGCTCTATTCCCACTCTGTTAGCCGGCAGTGTAATGTTGGCTGTTGGGATTCCGGCATCAGTATCCTGAACCCTGGGGTTCCGACAGCCGGCATTTTAACTGCATCCCTCTATAACCTACAGTATGTATATTAAATACTGAATATGTGTATAGGAATAAATTGTTAAGTTTAATTACAGGCCAGTAAAGTTCACTGCATAGGGTGACAGAGCATAGACCCAATTGATGAATGGTATCCTGAACGTTGAACCATTGACTGTGATTTTAGTTTTGCTGTCAGGTGTCACCCACTTTCACACGCTCTGTATCTGCTTTTTGCATGCTTGCAACTGGGTATGTTACCAAACAAAGGGTCTCTGTGGGGTATTTGCAAATCTGCACAGAAATAATTTTTACTGTTTGTTGTTCAAGACAGTCATTAACCTAACTGACTACAGGGCTTTTTATAGAGATATGCAATCATACTGTTAATATTCACAATGCCGATGTCAACACTGTGAATATCAACATTTAACATGTCAAAATTCTGAGGGGGATAAGGGGAAATGGGATACGGTGAGAAAGAAGAGAGAGGAGGAATATGGGGAAATGGGAGAGAGAGGAGGTATAGGAGGAATAGGGGGAAATGGGAGATAGAGGAGGAGTAGGGAGAGACAGGAGAGATAGAGGAGGAATAGGCAGTGGCAAATTTACCATTAGGCATTTGAGGCATGTGCCTAGGGGTAGTAACTGCAAAATATTTCCACTATACTGTACGTGCTGTGACTCCCTGCAGTGTAAGTTGTTAATTGTGAAAAAAGAAGAAATAGTTATTGTTTTGTACAACTTGTGTGTGTTGTACCCCGCTGCGTATTGTGACTCCACAGGCCGTGCCCCCCTGTGTTCACATAATATAAGCACTGTCAGTGTACAGTGTGAATTGTCAATTGCAAAATAAGTTCAAATAAGAAATAAATACTTTAAATGGTTTTTTTTTGTACAGCTTGCATGTGCTGTAGGTGCTGTACCCCACTAAATTCACATAAATATAAGCACTGAATCGATATGGATCATGATTGGTCAATAGAAGAGCAGGAGAAGCAAACAAGTACTAGTGCAATGGCTGCTGCCAGTTATGATAGTACTACAATATCTATTAAAGGTGGTCCAGTTGGCAGAAAGTTTAGGAAATGTACCTGAAATAAAAAAGGGGTAGAGATGTTACAATAAAAACCAATGTATCTGTACCCCAAAAAAATAAAAATAAATAAAAGAACACCAAGGCTGACAATCAAACCGTGTGTTCACAAATCCATGAGGAGAGTCTAGAGGCTAAAAGTAATAACCTCTGATTTGCTGGAGGTATGGAACTTTGTGCGAGTCTGTCCCTTTTTTTAAAGCAGTAATCATTAACAAGGCAAAATCAACCTGGTTGCTACTGATGGTGACCAGGATGAGAATGTTGATGACGTTGTTTGTGTCAGAAATCAGTGGCCAGTGGGGGAGAGGGTACAAATTACCTGGGCCCAGGTCTGATAGAGAGGACAAGTGGGGGCCCAGGTCCCCACTCCCCTCTTACCTGGCAGCAGCAGCTCTTCTTCACTCTTCTTCTCAGCCCAGCACACGCTGCTGTATGCTAAGCTGCAGTGTGGCCAGGAAAGTGCTTAAAATACTATTTTTCTGTATTTTTTTAAGTGTGTATGGCCATGCCTCCTGTGATTAGGCCTTGCCCCCTGAAAAGGACCTGGGCCCAGCCAGGCTCTCTACTGCCCTGGCTGGGAGGCATGCCATGCTACTGTGAGTGTATGCTTCTTGTGTTAGACACGCCCCTAAAGAGGTGTGGCCATGCCCCAGCATGCTGTGGTCACCCCCCCTCCAGGGGGGCATGGGGGCCAAGGAAGTTGTTGTACCGGGGCCCAGGATTACTCTTGGCAGCCCTGTCAGTGACAGCTGTTCACGCTTGTGATTGGAGATAGTCCATTCAAAAAATAGGTTTGTGTGGCCCATAGATGTTAATTCCTGTGACTGAAGTACTTGGTTTGCTACTGTTCATGTCCTTTATAAAAGTGGTGAGTGGGGGAGGGCATGGACAATTCCATCTTGCACCACTTTTCTTTTCGTAATAGGCTGTATTCCTCCATTGAGGATGGTCTTTGTACTACTAATGGGGGTCATTCCGAGTTGTTCGCTCGCAAGCTGCTTTTAGCAGCTTTGCACACGCTAAGCCGCCGCCTACTGGGAGTGAATCTTAGCTTATCAAAATTGCGAACGAAAGATTCGCAATATTGCGAAAAGACTTCTCTGTGCAGTTTCTGAGTAGCTCGAGACTTACTCTGCCAGTGCGATCAGTTCAGTGCTTGTCGTTCCTGGTTTGACGTCACAAACACACCCAGCGTTCGCCCAGACACTCCTCCGTTTCTCCAGCCACTCCCGCGTTTTTCCCAGAAACGGTAGCGTTTTTTCACACACTCCCATAAAACGGCCAGTTTCCGCCCAGAAACACCCACTTCCTGTCAATCACATTACGATCACCAGAACGAAGAAAAAACCTCGTAATGCCGTGAGTAAAATACCTACCTGCATAGCAAATTTACTTGGCGCAGTCGCAGTGCGGACATTGCGCATGCGCATTAGCGACTAATCACTCCGTTGCGAGAAAAAAATAATTAGCGAACAACTCGGAATGACCCCCAATATGCACATTTTTAACAAAAAATTATGTGGTGCCTCACACTTCTTAGTTTTAATTAAGCAATCAATTGATCATTCTTGTATTCATTATGGCCTTTTCTTTCCTGACTTGCTGCAAAACAGAGGGTTGATATTAGTGATGAGCGGGTTCGGTTTCTCGGGAACCGAACCCCCCCGAACTTCATCCTTTTTACAAGGGTCCGAGCCATACTCGGATTCTCCCGTACGGCTCGGTTAACCCGAGCGCGCCCGAACGTCATCATCCCACTGTCGGATTCTCGCGAGATTCGGATTCTATATAAGCAGCCGCGCGTCGCCGCCATTTTCACTCGTGCATTGGAAATGTTAGGGAGAGGACGTGGCTGGCGTCCTCTCTGTTATTGTTGAACTTGATTGTGCATTATTGCTTAATTGTGGGGAGGGCTGAGGAGCAGCTGTATAATATAGGAGGAGTACAGTGCAGAGTTTTGCTGATCAGTGACCACCAGTTATCCGTTCTCTGCCTGAAAAAAACGCTCCATATCTGTGCTCAGTGTGCTGCATATATCTGTGCTCACACTGCTTAATTGTGGGGACTGGGGAGCAGCTGTATTATATAGCAGGAGTACAGTGCAGAGTTTTGCTGACAGTGACCACCAGTATACGTTGTCTGCCTGAAAAACACTCCATATCTGTGCTCAGTGTGCTGCTTTATTGTAGGGACTGGGGACCACCAGTATAATATTATATAGGAGGAGTACAGTGCAGAGTTTTGCTGACCAGTGACCACCAGTATATAATATATAGCATTACGGTACAGTAAGCCACTGCTGTACCTACCTCTGTGTCATCATTAAGTTTACTATCCATCTAGATCCTATACCTGTGGTGCATTTCAGTTGTGCAGTTTGCTGACACAGTGACCACCAGTATACTATATATAGCAGTACGGTACGGAAGGCCACTGCTGTACCTACCTCTGTGTCATCATTAAGTATACTATCCATCTACATTCTATACCTGTGGTGCATTTTAGTTTTGCAGTTTGCTGACACAGTGACCACCAGTATACTATATATAGCAGTACGGTACGGAAGGCCACTGCTGTACTTACCTCTGTGTCGTCATTAAGTATACTATCCATCTACATTCTATACCTGTGGTGCATTTTAGTTTTGCAGTTTGCTGACACAGTGACTACCAGTATACTATTGTCAAAGTCAGAAAAATATCACGCTGCACGTTGCCATATATGCACTTCATGCGTGTGCACGCTACATATTTAATCAAAATAATGGATTTTATAAGTTAATATTCCCCTGAGTCCAGCAGGTATCAGTGGGTCTCAAATGGCTCTTTGACCTTAGAGATTCCCCAAACAATAGTTTGCATGTTGGGAGGGCTTCACGTGTTCTTATGCATAGTTAAGCACAGGAATAGTAATTGAAGATTAATTGTATTCCAAATCAGTATCTTTCCCGCAGACGGAGTACAATAGCCTTTAATTACACTGAGCTTTGAGACTCAATGAGGAGGGCCAACACCTGTGTTTACAAATGGGCTTAGGGTTTGTCTCCAGAAGAATGATTGCTGAGATGTCATTGTCTCAACTGAAAGTGGACATCATGAATATCGAACAAAACCCAGAGACAGGGTTTTGTTTTGTATTCGCCAAACAATAGCTTTCCACAAGACAGGAATGTGTTAGTCATCACCCAACATTTTGCATAACCAAGCTCACATGCTCAGCTCACTGATACAAGACAGCCCACATACTGTGAAAGACACACTTCCTGTGGTTGACACACCCCCACAGCTGGAATGCAGGTATGATATTATCCACAGGAAATCACAGGGCTCACTCACTCACACAGCTACCTGGCACCCAGCAGCATGGCTGCTTCATCCCCAGGACTGACCTCCAAGCGAAAGGCTAAGTATTGAATTCACATGGCTAGATACAGATGGCTTTAAGGTCAATGGTGCTGGTTTAAATAGGATATTGTAACTTGTTTGTGTGATAGATCTGGGAATCTGTGATGGTAGCTGGGACATTAGACAACCTGTAGCATAGCATTTGTGGTATTTGTTTGCCTATGGTGATTTAAAATAGATTGTGCTGGTTTGTTATAATATATCTTGTCAATCATGAATACCGCCATGCAGTTACTTGTGAATATGGGTTTTGTAGCAATGGCAGGCTGATATGTGTGGTTACATTGTGATCTGGTCTTGTGATAATTCATATAGCATAGCCAGCATACCATATGCTCTGGTTATTGAGATACTGAGTTTGTTTGGAATGTGAAATTGAATAAGATGGTTCTAGGAAGTTGGATTGGAATGTGGAATAAGATTAGTTGGTTTGTAAGAAATGGCTGCTGCTGGGTGTTTTCCCCTCCCCCTTTCAACCATGTGTGGCAGTCTTTGGAATCATGGGAGTTTTCCCAAAATGGAGTCTAGCTTCTATCCCATGCGGTATTCAGCATTGACTAACTGCGCAGCGATTGTCTCTCACATGTGTAGGTTTATCTGCAACCATATTGTCTCTTATTTAATGTTATAAGCCATTCTCTCTCTCCTTCCCCTTTTAAAAGTAATTGTGTCTTTATTGTATTTTATGTGTAGTAACTTGGTTAGATATTCTATGTTATTTTGGTAGTGTATAGCTTGTATTGTATTATTCTTTTTGAACGTTCATTCTCTCACTAAAGGCGTTAGAACCTTAGACCGGTATTTGATTGATTATTATAAATGCATAAAGGTTCTCAGAGCGTCATAGTCGCTCATACAGCTTTTAAGCTAACAAGGTTACACTGCATTACATCTACACATTGTCACTGCACAAATGTTTACAGTATAAGTACATTCCTTAAGGTATAGTTAAGGGCGTACCGTTGCGGTACTTTTTGCGCCAATTGCGTACTGTGTTCTTTAACCTTTAACGTGTTTTTAATAGGACAAATATTATAGACATTGTCACTATATATAGCAGTACGGTATGGAAGGCCACTGCTGTACCTACCTCTGTGTCGTCATTAAGTATACTATCCATCTACATTCTATACCTGTGGTGCATTTCAGTTGTGCAGTTTGCTGACACAGTGACCACCAGTATATATAGCAGTACGGTACGGAAGGCCACTGCTGTACCTACCTCTGTGTCGTCATTAAGTATACTATCCATCTACATTCTATACCTGTGGTGCATTTTAGTTTTGCAGTTTGCTGACACAGTGACCACCAGTATACTATATATAGCAGTACGGTACGGAAGGCCACTGCTGTACCTACCTCTGTGTCATCATTAAGTATACTATCCATCTACATTCTATACCTGTGGTGCATTTTAGTTTTGCAGTTTGCTGACACAGTGACCACCAGTATACTATATATAGCAGTACGGTACGGAAGGCCACTGCTGTACCTACCTCTGTGTCGTCATTAAGTATACTATCCATCTACATTCTATACCTGTGGTGCGCCTCTTTTTTTCTTTGCATCATGTGCTGTTTGGGGACAATTTTTTTGAAGTGCCATCCTGTCTGACACTGCAGTGCCACTCCTAGATGGGCCAGGTGTTTGTGTCGGCCACTTGTGTCGCTTAGCTTAGTCACACAGCGACCTTGGTGCGCCTCTTTTTTTCTTTGCATCATGTGCTGTTTGGGGACTATTTTTTTGAAGTGCCATCCTGCCTGACACTGCAGTGCCACTCCTAGATGGGCCAGGTGTTTGTGTCGGCCACTTGTGTCGCTTAGCTTAGCCATCCAGCGACCTAGGTGCAAATTTTAGGACTAAAAATAATATTGTGAGGTGATCAGAATAGACTGGAAATGAGTGGAAATTATGGTAATTGAGGTTAATAATACTATGGGATCAAAATGACCCCCAAATTCTATGATTTAAGCTGTTTTTTAGGGTTTTTTTGAAAAAAACACCCGAATTCAAAACACACCCGAATCCGACAAAAAATTTTCAGGGAGGTTTTGCCAAAACGCGTCCAAATCCAAAACACGGCCGCGGAACCGAATCCAAAACCAAAACACAAAACCCGAAAAATGTCCGGTGCACATCACTAGTTAATATACTCATCTCAATTTAATTTTTCTTTAAATAATCAATCAATCAATCAATCAATCAATCAATCTTTTACCTGCCTTTTACTATATACTCCAATTCCATTTCCCTACTCTTCCCTTTGGTCTCTGAGCTACAGTAGCTCTTAATTAATGAAATATTCTTGGTTACTTTCTATGGGGTTGTATAGTTTATTAAGCTGCCATCCTGTGTGCCACTGCAGTGCCACTCCGTTTTCTAGATGTGCCATGTTTGAAGTTGAACTGCCACGCGTTTGTGCCGCCCTCTGCTGTTGCTTAGCTTAGTCAGCCAGCTAGCTCGGTGCAACATTTTGGCCTAAGCTGGATGAAAACAATATTGAAAACCCGGGAAAGTTATGTTATTGAGGTTAATAATACTGTAGGAGCAAAAATAGGCCCAGATTATGTAATTTTAGCTGTTTGATCAATTTTAAAAAAATATACAGCTCCAAAACCAAAACACGTGAGGGCGGTTTTGGCAAAACCAAAACACAAAGTTAATACAGATCCAAAACCAAAACACGGGGGTTGATGCACGTCTCTAATAATTAGTGAAATGAAGTCCACCTGAGTGCAATCTAAGTGTCACATGATCTGTCAGTATAAACACACCTTTTCTGAAAGGCCCCAAAGGCTACAACACCACTAAGCAAGAGGCATCACACCATGAAGACCAAGGAGCTCTCCAAACAAGTCAGAGACAAAGTTGTTGAGATGTACAAGTCAGGGTTGGGTTATAAAAAAATATCCAAATCTTTGATGATCCCCCGGAGCACAATCAAACACATCATCTTCAAATGGAAAAAACATGGTATCACAACAAACCTGCCAGGAGAGGGCCGGCCACCAAAACTCACAGACCGGGCAAGGAGGGCATTAATCAGAGAGGCAGCACAGAGACCAAAGGTAACCCTGAAGGAGCTGCAGAGTTCCACAGCAGACACTGGTGTATCTGCGCATGTGACCACAATAAGCCGTACACTCCATAGAGCTGGGCTTTATGGAAGAGTGGACAGAAAAAAGTCATTACTTAGTGTTAAAAATAAGAAGGCACGTTTTGAGTTTGCCAAAAGGCATGTGGACGACTCCCCAAATGTATGGAGGAAGGTGCTTTGGTCAGATGAGACTAAAATTGAACTTTTCAGCCAAATAGGAAAACACTATGTCTGGCCCAAACCCAATACATCCCATCACCCCAGGAACACCATCCCTACAGTGAAACATGATGGTGGCAGCATCATGCTGTGGGGATCTTTTTCAGCAGCAGGGACTGGGAAACTGTTTCGAGTCAAGGGAAAGATGAATGGTGCTAAATACAGGGATATTCTGGAGCAAAACCTGTTTCGGTCTGCCAGTGATTTGAGACTGGGACAAGGGTTCACCTTCCAGCAGGACAATGACCCAAAGCATACTGCTAAAGCAACACTCGAGTGGTTTAAGGGGAAACATTTAAATGTGTTGGAATGGCCTAGTCAAAGACCAGATCTCAATCCAATTGGGAATCTTTAGTCAGACTTGAAGATTGCTGTTCACAAGCGGAAACCATCAACATAAGGGAGCTGGAGCAGTTTTGCCCTGAGGAATGGGCAAAAATCCCAGTGGCAAGATGTGGCAAGCTCATAGAGACTTATCTAGAGCAACTTGCAGCTGTAATTGCCGCAAAAGGTGGCTCTACAAAGTACTGACTTTAGGGGGGTGAATCGTTATGCATGCTGAAGTGTTCTGTTATTTTGTCCTATTTGTTGTTTGCTTCACAATAAAAAAAAAAATCTTCAAAGTTGTAGGCATGTTCTGTGACTTAAATGATGCAAACCTTCAAACAATCCATTTAAATTCCAGGTTGTGAGGCAATAAAACAAGAAAAATGCAAAGGGTGGTGAATACTTTAGCAAGGCACTGTATATAGCATGCTTTTATTTATGTTTTTAAATAGTTTCATAGAAATTGTCAAATAGCAGCAATAAGATACAAACTACTGTAGCACTATCTACATGAACAGCATATAAGAATAATGTCTATAAGAGCATAGTATATATTTCACATACCACTAAGAATACTGATCATGAGATCAGGTTCATTGAATCCAGGAGCAGTTCTACATGCGGGCAAGCAGGGCAGGTGCCTGGGACGCTGCAGTAAAAGAGCGCGGCCACAGGCATCCCAACTGCACCCTGTATTCCGTAACTGCAAATGACATGGATGGGAGCAGAAGACAGCTGACCATTTCAAATTCATTTTCGTTCCAACCAGCCAGATTGGAAGATAAATCTTTAGGTGTATGGGCATCTTATGATGTCATATTACTACAATAAATCTATCAACCTTTAAGGGAATTAGTGCACTTAAAATATAAGTATTTTGACATACGTGGGGGAAGAGGGGGGATTGGAGGTGTCATCCGTGGTAGGGGGAATTAGGAGGTACTATCTGTGAAGGGGGGGGTTGGGTGCAGGTGTGCAGCGCTGTCCATGCTAGGTGCGGAGGATTGGATGTGCCACCAGTACTGGTGAGGATAGGAAATTAATCTTTTGGGGGTGGCAAGTGCTGATCAGGGGGTGCCGGCCGTGGATGACGATCAAGGGTGGGGGTGAAGTGCTGGTTGAGGGGGGCCTTTCGCGGGGGAAGCAAGTAACTATCTTGGGCAGAGGGGAGCAGGTGCTGCTTGCGGTGGGAACCAAGTGTGGGTGCCAGTTGCGGGAGGAGCTGGTGCTGGTTGTGGGATTGCCTTTTGCTGGAGAAGCAGGTGCTGGTTGCACGGGTTCCTTGCCGGCTCCTGTTCCACCTGACATGTCCAGCAACTTGGTTTACTGGTGTTCCTGCTGAGCCAGCACTGATGATAGGGCTCCCTCTGGTCCCGGTGCTCCCGTTGATCCGGCATTGATGACAGGATGCCAGTGGATCACAGCGCTAACAACAAGACACCCAGGGGCAGCCCGGCAGCAGTGATGGACTGCTGCAGCTGCCTCTGAACCTCCTCCCGGCTTCCACTCCACTGCTGCCGGGGATCCAGCCCAGCCAGCAGTGATGGTGACAGAAGTAGGCATACACTGCTGCACAGTGTCCGCCTACTTATCGTTCAGTTGGGAGGACAGTTCCTCCTACACCTGAACAATTAGTTTGAAAAATCAAACAGGTTTGATTTTCCCAACTAGTTGGACCAATCGTTTCTGCCCGCTGTTCAGTGTGTGGGAGCAAACGGCTGATAATCGTTTGCTCCCACACACTGCTAGATTATCGTTCCAACCAGCCAGCTAGTTGGCTGGTTGGAACGATATCGTCATGATGTATGACTCCATTTTGCAGGACGTGGGTGTGTGTATTGCAACTTGTCTGCAATGCAGTGACACTCCTATTTTTTTTTTTTTTTAAGATTCAGAGTTGTTTGAGAATCAATCCACATCGTGCCACAGGAGTGAAACTGGATCACAAATTGTCTGCTTTAGGTGCTTTTTGTACCTGCTTGACATCAGTAGCTGATGTTTCTTAAAAACATGATGACTGCAACTGTCACTTCCCACTCTTCCTTTTACCCTGCTGTCACCTGGCTAATTAATGTTGACACACAAGTAACTGACTGGTGTGTAATGGTTACACACCATTACTCTAACTGGCTATAAGAAAGCTGTTTGACTAAGGGCATAATTCATTACCAATTACAAATGTGAGATTGCACGCAGTGAGCGATTATCGCCAGACAGCACATGCGCTGTGAACGCATTGCCTGTGCGCAAAGGGCAAAATGCGATCGCCTTGTGTATGCAGCCTAATTGTAAAATTAACACATTTTGATTGACACAAAGTGACCGTTTGTGGGTGGTAACATTGCGTTTGTGGGGAGTGGTTGGAAAAATGCAAGTGTGTCATGGCCGTTTTCGAGCCGTGTATCTGATGTCATCTGTGAATGCTGCGTTCAAAAAGGCGACACCCGGTATGACTGCATTCTCATTGTTTTAAGTATGCTGGGGTCAGCCGCAAATGTCGATGGTGTCCTTTTTTTGTGTATGCATTGTGAATCTGCTAATGCATTGGTGGGCGTCTTTTATCCTTTCTGTGCGGCTCCTCACATGCGAATTTTAGCAAGAGCAGATTTGTGAAAAACGCTCTCTCAGCCTCCATAGCGATCCTAATTAATCAGGCCCTAAGTTTTATACTAAGCTGTAACACTGACAATATAAGACCTGCCACAGTTTACCTACTGTCAGCCACACAGTCACATTTCTCTATATGCCACATACAGTAATAAAAATCATTGTCATTCCCCTGCTAGAAAGTTATGTGCCACACCATAAAGTAATTGCCAGGACCATAGAGCCAAACCCTGTCAGGGTAGCGCTAATCCCCTTCATAGTTGCGATAAATAAATGACAAGCAAAGCATCTAGACCAGCCTACATTTTGGCTGCAGGTTAAGATATGCAGTTACCTATACTTTAAATGTTAACATGTTGATTGTCGACATTTTTTTATATTATCAAAATGTTGAACATCAAAATACAGACCTGCCTACATCCTGAATGTTGACATTTTAGTCATGTCTATATATTGATATCGTCAAAATGTCGGCAGTATTAATGTCAATGTACCTATATTTTGAATGTCACCATTTTGACCATGTCAGCATAATATACCACACCCTTGTGTATCTGGTATGATCGCAGCATCGGTATTGTGATGATGGTGAGTAAAGGGTATTTGTGTGTGTGTGTGTGTGTGTGTGTGTGTGTGTGTGTGTGTGTGTGTGTGTGTGTGTGTGTGTGTGTGTGCTATATAGGCAGGACCTGGTGGTGAGTGCGGGGTACTTGTGTCTCTGTTACGTGGTCAGGGCATGATGATAATTGTCTATGCTGTAAGTAGAAATTGTTATTATGACTGAGAAGACCAAAAATATCATATAAGACAGTATTAATACAGCTACAAAATTGTACACAATATTTAGTCATTTAGGAGCCTATGTGTCACATAATATTTGCAGGATATTCCCTGAATACAGCCATTTTCGGGGGATACTCACAAAAATTAGGTATCCCCTGAATGTACCATGGAGGGACTGCAGCAGATATCTCCATGTCTGCCACAATGGTCCCTCCATTTCTGTCAGCGTCTGTAGCACCTCTAGATTTATATGGGGGCTTAAAAGCTGTCAGATTTACCTTGTTCGGCCCCAGCAGCTAACGCCATCTGAAGATGGCATTAGTCTCTGTAGACTATGGGCTCCATTTCACACAAATTACCTCAGGAATGCTTCCTGAGCATTGGACTGCAAATGTGCAATATCCCGATAGAGGAGTGCAGAGACCGCTGATGCAGTCACTTTATTCCAAACATATCATAGTGATGGGCTCCATTCATAGCCCCTGTCCCTGCGGGTGTATGTATAGTAGTGATGAGCGGGTTCGGTTTCTCGAAAACCGACCCACCCGAACTTCAGCCTTTTTACACGGGTCCGAGCCGGGTTCGAACCTTCCCGCCTTGCTCGGCTAACCCGAGCGCGCCCGAACGTCATCATCCCGCTGTCGGATTCTCGCGAGATTCGAATTCTATATAAGCAGCCGCGCGTCGCCGCCATTTTCACACGTGCATTGAGATTGATAGGGAGAGGACGTGGCTGGCGTCCTCTCCGTTATAGTAGAAAAGAGTGACTTAGTTATAATTGTGGGGAGGATTGGGGACGGGGAGCAGCTGTTAGGGAGTACAGTGCAGGGTTTTGATTATAATACCACCAGTGAGTTTAATCCGTTGTTTCTCTTCCTGGAAAAAACGCTCCACCATATCTGTGCTCAGTGTGCTGCACTGCTGCATGATATATCTGTGCTGAGTGCACTGCTCACACTGCCTAATTGTGGGGACTGGGGAGCAGTTATAGCAGGAGTACAGTGCACAGTTTTGCTGACAGTGACCACCAGTCCAGTATACGTTTGTCTGCCTGAAAAACACTCCTGTGGTGGCTTTTTTTTCCTTCATACTAGTTTAGCAGTCTGCTGACAGTGTCCACCAGGTCCGTTATTATTATACAGTATATTATATATATATATAGCAGTACGGTAGGCCACGGCTGTACCTACCTCTGTGTCGTCAGTGCACTCGTCGTCCATAAGTAATATAATACTATACTATCCATCCATCTACATTGTATACCTGTGGTGGCTTTTTTTTTCTTCATACTAGTTTAGCAGTCTGCTGACAGTGTCCACCAGGTCCGTTATTATTATACAGTATATTATATATATATATAGCAGTACGGTAGGCCACGGCTGTACCTACCTCTGTGTCGTCAGTACACTCGTCCTCCATAAGTAATATAATACTATACTATCCATCCATCTACATTGTATACCTGTGGCTGCTTTTTTTTTCTTCATACTAGTTTAGCAGTCTGCTGACAGTGTCCACCAGGTCCGTTATTATTATACAGTATATTATATATATATAGCAGTACGGTAGGCCACGGCTGTACCTACCTCTGTGTCGTCAGTGCACTCGTCGTCCATAAGTAATATAATACTATACTATCCACCCATCTACATTGTATACCTGTGGTGGCTTTTTTTTTCTTCATACTAGTTTAGCAGTCTGCTGACAGTGTCCACCAGGTCCGTTATTATTATACAGTATATATATATATATAGCAGTACTGTAGGCCACGGCTGTACCTACCTCTGTGTCGTCAGTGCACTCGTCGTCCATAAGTAATATAATACTATACTATCCATCCATCTACATTGTATACCTGTGGTGGCTTTTTTTTTCTTCATACTAGTTTAGCAGTCTGCTGACAGTGTCCACCAGGTCCGTTATTATTATACAGTATATTATATATATATATAGCAGTACGGTAGGCCACGGCTGTACCTACCTCTGTGTCGTCAGTGCACTCGTCGTCCATAAGTAATATAATACTATACTATCCATCCATCTACATTGTATACCTGTGGTGGCTTTTTTTTCCTTCATACTAGTTTAGCAGTCTGCTGACAGTGTCCACCAGGTCCGTTATTATTATACAGTATATTATATATATATATATATAGCAGTACGGTAGGCCACGGCTGTACCTACCTCTGTGTCGTCAGTGCACTCGTCCTCCATAAGTAATATAATACTATACTATCCATCCATCTACATTGTATACCTGTGGTGGCTTTTTTTTTCTTCATACTAGTTTAGCAGTCTGCTGACAGTGTCCACCAGGTCCGTTATTATTATACAGTATATTATATATATATATATAGCAGTACGGTAGGCCACGGCTGTACCTACCTCTGTGTCGTCAGTGCACTCGTCCTCCATAAGTAATATAATACTATACTATCCATCCATCTACATTGTATACCTGTGGTGGCTTTTTTTTCCTTCATACTAGTTTAGCAGTCTGCTGACAGTGTCCACCAGGTCCGTTATTATTATACAGTATATTATATATAGCAGTACGGTAGGCCACGGCTGTACCTACCTCTGTGTCATCAGTGCACTCGTCGTCCATAAGTAATATAATACTATACTATCCATCCATCTACATTGTATACCTGTGGTGGCTTTTTTTTTCTTCATATTAGTTTAGCAGTCTGCTGACAGTGTCCACCAGGTCCGTTATTATTATACAGTATATATATATATAGCAGTACGGTAGGCCACGGCTGTACCTACCTCTGTGTCGTCAGTGCACTCGTCGTCCATAAGTAATATAATACTATACTATCCATCCATCTACATTGTATACCTGTGGTGGCTTTTTTTTTCTTCATACTAGTTTAGCAGTCTGCTGACAGTGTCCACCAGGTCCGTTATTATTATACAGTATATTATATATAGCAGTACGGTAGGCCACGGCTGTACCTACCTCTGTGTTGTCAGTGCACTCGTCCTCCATAAGTAATATAATACTATACTATCCATCCATCTACATTGTATACCTGTGGTGGCTTTTTTCTTCTTCATACTAGTTTAGCAGTCTGCTGACAGTGTCCACCAGGTCCGTTATTATTATACAGTATATTATATATATATATATATATAGCAGTACGGTAGGCCACGGCTGTACCTACCTCTGTGTCGTCAGTGCACTCGTCGTCCATAAGTAATATAATACTATACTATCCATCCATCTACATTGTATACCTGTGGTGGCTTTTAGTTGTGCGCATTAAAATATGGAGAACAAAAATGTGGAGGTTAAAAAAATAGGGAAAGATCAAGATCCACTTCCACCTCGTGCTGAAGCTGCTGCCACTAGTCATGGCCGAGACGATGAAATGCCATCAACGTCGTCTGCAAAGGCCAATGCCCAATGTCATAGTACAGAGCATGTAAAATCCAAAACACAAAAGTTCAGTAAAATGACCCAAAAATCAAAATTAAAAGCCTCTGAGGAGAAGCGTAAACTTGCCAATATGCCATTTACGACACAGAGTGGCAAGGAACGGCTGAGGCCCTGGCCTATGTTCATGGCTAGTGGTTCAGCTTCACATGAGGATGGAAGCACTCATCCTCTCGCTAGAAAAAAGAAAAGACTTAAGCTGGCAAAAGCACAGCAAAGAACTGTGCGTTCTTCGAAATCACAAATCCCCAAGGAGAGTCCAATTGTGTCGGTTGCGATGCCTGACCTTCCCAACACTGGATGGGAAGAGCTTGCGCCTTCCACCATTTGCACGCCCCCTGCAAGTGCTGGAAGGAGCACCCGCAGTCCAGTTCCTGATAGTCAAATTGAAGATGTCAGTGTTGAAGTACACCAGGATGAGGATATGGGTGTTGCTGGCGCTGGGGAGGAAATTGACAAGAAGGATTCTGATGGTGAGGTGGTTTGTTTAAGTCAGGCACCCGGGGAGACACCTGTTGTCCGTGGGAGGAATATGGCCATTGACATGCCTGGTCAAAATACAAAAAAAATCAGCTCTTCAGTGTGGAATTATTTCCACAGAAATGCGGACAACTGGTATCAAGCCGTGTGTTGCCTTTGTCAAGCTGTAATAAGTAGGGGTAAGGATGTTAACCACCTCGGAACATCCTCCCTTATACATCACCTGCAGCGCATTCATAATAAGTCAGTGACAAGTTCAAAAACTTTGGGCGACAGCGGAAGCAGTCCACTGACCAGTAAATCCCTTCCTCTTGTAACCAAGCTCCCGCAAACCACACCACCAACTCCCTCAGTGTCAATTTCCTCCTTACCCAGGAAAGCCAATAGTCCTGCAGGCCATGTCACTGGCAAGTCTGACGAGTCCTCTCCTGCCTGGGATTCCTCCGATGCATCCTTGAGTGTAACGCCTACTGCTGCTGGCGCTGCTGTTGTTGCTGCTGGGAGTCGATCGTCATCCCAGAGGGAAGTCGGAAGACCACTTGTACTACTTCCAGTAAGCAATTGACTGTCCAACAGTCCTTTGCGCGGAAGATGAAATATCACAGCAGTCATCCTGTTGCAAAGCGGATAACTCAGGCCTTGACAACTATGTTGGTGTTAGACGTGCGTCCAGTATCCGCCGTTAGTTCATGGGGAACTAGAGAATTGCTTGAGGTAGTGTGCCCCCGTTACCAAATACCATCTAGGTTCCACTTCTCTAGGCAGGCGATACCGAGAATGTACACGGACGTCAGAAAAAGACTCACCAGTGTCCTAAAAAATGCAGTTGTACCCAATGTCCACTTCACCACGGACATGTGGACAAGTGGAGCAGGGCAGACTCAGGACTATATGACTGTGACAGCCCACTGGGTAGATGTATTGCCTCCCGCTGCAAGAACAGCAGCGGCGGCACCAGTAGCAGCATCTTGCAAACGCCAACTCGTTCCTAGGCAGGCTACGCTTTGTATCACCGCTTTCCAGAAGACGCACACAGCTGAAAACCTCTTACGGCAACTGAGGAAGATCATCGCAGAATGGCTTACCCCAATTGGACTCTCCTGGGGATTTGTGGCATCGGACAACGCCAGCAATATTGTGCGTGCATTACATCTGGGCAAATTCCAGCACTTCCCATGTTTTGCACATACCTTGAATTTGGTGGTGCAGAATTATTTAAAAAAACGACAGGGGCGTGCAAGAGATGCTGTCGGTGGCCAGAAGAATTGCGGGCCACTTTCAGCGTACAGGCACCACGTACAGAAGACTGGAGCACCACCAAAAACACCTGAACCTGCCCTGCCATCATCTGAAGCAAGAGGTGGTAACGAGGTGGAATTCAACCCTCTATATGCTTCAGAGGATGGAGGAGCAGCAAAAGGCCATTCAAGCCTATACATCTGCCCACGATATAGGCAAAGGAGGTGGAATGCACCTGTCTCAAGCGCAGTGGAGAATGATTTCAACGTTGTGCAAGGTTCTGCAACCTTTTGAACTTGCCACACGTGAAGTCAGTTCAGACTCTGCCAGCCTGAGTCAGGTCATTCCCCTCATCAGGCTTTTGCAGAAGAAGCTGGAGGCATTGAAGGAGGAGCTAAAACAGAGCGATTCCGCTAGGCATGTGGGACTTGTGGATGGAGCCCTTAATTCGCTTAACCAGGATTCACGGGTGGTCAATCTGTTGAAATCAGAGCACTACATTTTGGCCACCGTGCTCGATCCTAGATTTAAAACCTACGTTGGATCTCTCTTTCCGGCAGACACAAGTCTGCAGAGGTTCAAAGACCTGCTGGTGAGAAAATTGTCAAGTCGAGCGGAATGCGACCCGTCAACATCTCCTCCTTCACATTCTCCCGCAACTGGGGGTGCGAGGAAAAGGCTACGAATTCCGAGCCCACCCGCTGGCGGTGATGCAGGGCAGTCTGGAGCGACTGCTGATGCTGACATCTGGTCCGGACTGAAGGACCTGCCAACGATTACTGACATGTCGTCTACTGTCACTGCATATGATTCTCTCACCATTGAAAGAATGGTGGAGGATTATATGAGTGACCGCATCCAAGTAGGCATGTCAGACAGTCCGTACGTATACTGGCAGGAAAAAGAGGCAATTTGGAGGCCCTTGCACAAACTGGCTTTATTCTACCTAAGTTGCCCTCCCTCCAGTGTGTACTCCGAAAGAGTGTTTAGTGCCGCCGCTCACCTTGTCAGCAATCGGCGTACGAGGTTACTTCCAGAAAATGTGGAGAAGATGATGTTCATTAAAATTAATTATAATCAATTCCTCCATGGAGACATTCACCAGCAGCAATTGCCTCCAGAAAGTACACGGGGACCTGAGATGGTGGATTCCAGTGGGGACGAATTAATAATCTGTGAGGAGGGGGATGTACACAGTGAAAGGGGTGAGGAATCAGACGATGAGGAGGAGGTGGACATCTTGCCTCTGTAGAGCCAGTTTGTGCAAGGAGAGATTGATTGCTTCTTTTTTGGTGGGGGCCCAAACCAACCAGTCATTTCAGTCACAGTCGTGTGGCAGACCCTGTCGCTGAAATGATGGGTTCGTTAAAGTGTGCATGTCCTGTTTATACAACATAAGGGTGGGTGGGAGGGCCCAAGGACAATTCCATCTTGCACCTCTTTTTTCTTTCATTTTTCTTTGCGTCATGTGCTGTTTGGGGAGTATTTTTTTGAAGGGCCATCCTGCGTGACACTGCAGTGCCACTCCTAGATGGGCCAGGTGTTTGTGTCGGCCACTTGTGTCGCTTAGCTTAGTCACACAGCGACCTTGGTGCGCCTCTTTTTTTCTTTGCGTCATGTGCTGTTTGGGAAATATTTTTTTCAAGTGCCATCCTGTCTGACACTGCAGTGCCACTCCTAGATGGGCCAGGTGTTTGTGTCGGCCACTTGGGTCGCTTAGCTTAGTCACACAGCTACCTCGGTGCAAATTTTAGGACTAAAAATAATATTGTGAGGTGTGAGGTGTTCAGAATAGACTGAAAATGAGTGGAAATTATGGTTATTGAGGTTAGTAATACTATGGGATCAAAATGACCCCCAAATTATATAGAGATGAGCGGGTTCGGTTCCTCTGAATCCGAACCCGCCCGAACTTCAGGTTTTTTACACGGGTCCGAGCAGGCTCGGATCTTCCCGCCTTGCTCGGCTAACCCGAGCGCGCCCGAACGTCATCATCACGCTGTCGGATTCTCGCGAGGCTCGGATTCTATCGCGAGACTCGGATTCTATATAAGGAGCCGCGCGTCGCCGCCATTTTCACACGTGCATTGAGAGTCATAGGGAGAGGACGTGGCTGGCGTCCTCTCCGTTTAGAGAAGAGAGAGACACAGTATTTTCGGGGAGCATTATTAGGAGGAGTACTACTGTATACTACTATACTACTTGCTGAAGTGATATTTATAGATTAGATAGTGTGACTGTAAGTGTATTATCTGACTTGTGGGGGAGACACTGACAGTGGGGAGCAGTTAGAGTCTGAGAGCAGGACTCAGGAGTACATATAACGTACAGTGCACACTTTTGCTGCCAGAGTCAGTGCCACACTGCCATTGTTGTGACCACACTGACCACCAGTATAATAATATATTTTGTGATTGTCTGCTTAGGCCTCGGAGTACTAGTTGCAAGTTGCAACGTGACCTGTCCTGAAGTGACCACCAGTTTAATAATCAATCACCACCAGTTTAATATATATATATATATATATAATTGTATATAATATATATATATATATATAATATTGTATACCACCTACCCGTGGTTTTTTTTTTCTTTCATTCTTCTTTATACATACTACTATAGTAGCTTACTGTAGCAGTCTGCGGTGCTGTGCTGACCTGACAGTGTCCAGCAGGTCCGTCATCAGTCATTACATAATAAATATATATAGTACCTGTCCGGCTGCAGTACTAGTGATATTATATTGATTTCATCTCATTATCAATAATTTATCATCCAGTCTAGACTCTATATTAGCAGCAGACACAGTACGTTAGTCCACGGCTGTAGCTACCTCTGTGTCGGCACTCGGCAGTCCATCCATAATTGTTTACCACCTACCCGTGGTTTTTTTTTTTTCTTTCTTCTTTGTACATACTACTATAGAGTATAGTAGCTTACTGTAGCAGTCTGCGGTGCTGCTGAGCTGACAGTGTCCAGCAAGTCCGTCATCAGTCATCATTACCTAATAAATATATTATCTACCTGTCCGGCTGCAGTACTAGTGATATTATATATACATACATATATATATTGATTTCATCTCACTATCTATCATCCAGTCTATATTAGCAGCAGACACAGTACGTTAGTCCACGGCTGTAGCTACCTCTGTGTCGGCACTCGGCAGTCCATCCATAATTGTATAACACCTACCCGTGGTTTTTTTTTTTTCTTTCTTCTTTGTACATACTACTATAGAGTATAGTAGCTTACTGTAGCAGTCTGCGGTGCTGCTGAGCTGACAGTGTCCAGCAAGT
The DNA here is from genome assembly GCF_028390025.1 of Pseudophryne corroboree. Lineage (NCBI taxonomy): Eukaryota > Metazoa > Chordata > Amphibia > Anura > Myobatrachidae > Pseudophryne > Pseudophryne corroboree. Next base: position 247,365,560 of record NC_086451.1, on the reverse strand, counting down.
CCGTCATCAGTCATCATTACCTAATAAATATATTATCTACCTGTCCGGCTGCAGTACTAGTGATATTATATATACATACATATATATATTGATTTCATCTCATTATCAATCATCCAGTCTATATTAGCAGCAGACACAGTACGTTAGTCCACGGCTGTAGCTACCTCTGTGTCGGCACTCGGCAGTCCATCCATAATTGTATACCACCTACCCGTGGTTTTTTTTTTCTTTCTTCTTTGTACATACTACTATAGAGTATAGTAGCTTACTGTAGCAGTCTGCGGTGCTGCTGAGCTGACAGTGTCCAGCAGGTCCGTCATCAGTCATCATTACCTAATAAATATATTATCTACCTGTCCGGCTGCAGTACTAGTGATATTATATATACATACATATATATATTGATTTCATCTCATTATCAATCATCCAGTCTATATTAGCAGCAGACACAGTACGTTAGTCCACGGCTGTAGCTACCTCTGTGTCGGCACTCAGCAGTCCATCCATAATTGTATACCACCTACCCGTGGTTTTTTTTTTTCTTTCTTCTTTGTACATACTACTATAGTATAGTAGCTTACTGTAGCAGTCTGCGGTGCTGCTGAGCTGACAGTGTCCAGCAGGTCCGTCATCAGTCATCATTACCTAATAAATATATTATCTACCTGTCCGGCTGCAGTACTAGTGATATTATATATACATACATATATATATTGATTTCATCTAATTATCAATCATCCAGTCTATATTAGCAGCAGACACAGTACGTTAGTCCACGGCTGTAGCTACCTCTGTGTCGGCACTCGGCAGTCCATCCATAATTGTATACCACCTACCCGTGGTTTTTTTCTTTTCTTTCTTCTTTGTACATACTACTATAGTATAGTAGCTTACTGTAGCAGTCTGCGGTGCTGCTGAGCTGACAGTGTCCAGCAGGTCCGTCATCAGTCATCATTACCTAATAAATATATTATCTACCTGTCCGGCTGCAGTACTAGTGATATTATATATACATATATATATTGATTTCATCTCATTATCAATCATGCAGTCTATATTAGCAGCAGACACAGTACGTTAGTCCACGGCTGTAGCTACCTCTGTGTCGGCACTCGGCAGTCCATCCATAATTGTATACCACCTACCCGTGGTTTTATTTTTTTTTTCTTCTTTGTACATACTACTATAGTATAGTAGCTTACTGTAGCAGTCTGCGGTGCTGCTGAGCTGACAGTGTCCAGCAGGTCCGTCATCAGTCATCATTACCTAATAAATATATTATCTACCTGTCCGGCTGCAGTACTAGTGATATTATATATACATACATATATATATTGATTTCATCTCATTATCAATCATCCAGTCTATATTAGCAGCAGACACAGTACGTTAGTCCACGGCTGTAGCTACCTCTGTGTCGGCACTCGGCAGTCCATCCATAATTGTATACCACCTACCCGTGGTTTTTTTTTTTTCTTTCTTCTTTGTACATACTACTATAGTATAGTAGCTTACTGTAGCAGTCTGCGGTGCTGCTGAGCTGACAGTGTCCAGCAGGTCCGTCATCAGTCATCATTACCTAATAAATATATTATCTACCTGTCCGGCTGCAGTACTAGTGATATTATATATACATACATATATATATTGATTTCATCTCATTATCAATCATCCAGTCTATATTAGCAGCAGACACAGTACGTTAGTCCACGGCTGTAGCTACCTCTGTGTCGGCACTCGGCAGTCCATCCATAATTGTATACCACCTACCCGTGGTTTTTTTTTTTTCTTTCTTCTTTGTACATACTACTATAGTATAGTAGCTTACTGTAGCAGTCTGCGGTGCTGCTGAGCTGACAGTGTCCAGCAGGTCCGTCATCAGTCATCATTACCTAATAAATATATTATCTACCTGTCCGGCTGCAGTACTAGTGATATTATATATACATACATATATATATTGATTTCATCTCATTATCATTCATCCAGTCTATATTAGCAGCAGACACAGTACGTTAGTCCACGGCTGTAGCTACCTCTGTGTCGGCACTCGGCAGTCCATCCATAATTGTATACCACCTACCCGTGGTTTTTTTTTTTTCTTTCTTCTTTGTACATACTACTATAGTATAGTAGCTTACTGTAGCAGTCTGCGGTGCTGCTGAGCTGACAGTGTCCAGCAGGTCCGTCATCAGTCATCATTACCTAATAAATATATTATCTACCTGTCCGGCTGCAGTACTAGTGATATTATATATACATACATATATATATATTGATTTCATCTCATTATCAATCATCCAGTCTATATTAGCAGCAGACACAGTACGTTAGTCCACGGCTGTAGCTACCTCTGTGTCGGCACTCAGCAGTCCATCCATAATTGTATACCACCTACCCGTGGTTTTTTCTTTTTCTTTCTTCTTTGTACATACTACTATAGTATAGTAGCTTACTGTAGCAGTCTGCAGTGCTGCTGAGCTGACAGTGTCCAGCAGGTCCGTCATCAGTCATCATTACCTAATAAATATATTATCTACCTGTCCGGCTGCAGTACTAGTGATATTATATATACATACATATATATATATTGATTTCATCTCATTATCATCCAGTCTATATTAGCAGCAGACACAGTACGGTAGTCCACGGCTGTAGCTACCTCTGTGTCGGCACTCGGCAGTCCATCCATAAGTATACTAGTATCCATCCATCTCCATTGTTTACCTGAGGTGCCTTTTAGTTGTGCCTATTAAAATATGGAGAACAAAAATGTTGAGGTTCCAAAATTAGGGAAAGATCAAGATCCACTTCCACCTCGTGCTGAAGCTGCTGCCACTAGTCATGGCCGAGACGATGAAATGCCAGCAACGTCGTCTGCCAAGGCCGATGCCCAATGTCATAGTACAGAGCATGTCAAATCCAAAACACCAAATATCAGTAAAAAAAGGACTCCAAAACCTAAAATAAAATTGTCGGAGGAGAAGCGTAAACTTGCCAATATGCCATTTACCACACGGAGTGGCAAGGAACGGCTGAGGCCCTGGCCTATGTTCATGGCTAGTGGTTCAGCTTCACATGAGGATGGAAGCACTCAGCCTCTCGCTAGAAAACTGAAAAGACTCAAGCTGGCAAAAGCACCGCAAAGAACTGTGCGTTCTTCTAAATCCCAAATCCACAAGGAGAGTCCAATTGTGTCGGTTGCGATGCCTGACCTTCCCAACACTGGACGTGAAGAGCATGCGCCTTCCACCATTTGCACGCCCCCTGCAAGTGCTGGAAGGAGCACCCGCAGTCCAGTTCCTGATAGTCAGATTGAAGATGTCAGTGTTGAAGTACACCAGGATGAGGAGGATATGGGTGTTGCTGGCGCTGGGGAGGAAATTGACCAGGAGGATTCTGATGGTGAGGTGGTTTGTTTAAGTCAGGCACCCGGGGAGACACCTGTTGTCCGTGGGAGGAATATGGCCGTTGACATGCCTGGTGAAAATACCAAAAAAATCAGCTCTTCAGTGTGGAGGTATTTCAACAGAAAAGCGGACAACAGGTGTCAAGCCGTGTGTTGCCTTTGTCAAGCTGTAATAAGTAGGGGTAAGGACGTTAACCACCTCGGAACATCCTCCCTTATACGTCACCTGCAGCGCATTCATAATAAGTCAGTGACAAGTTCAAAAACTTTGGGCGACAGCGGAAGCAGTCCACTGACCAGTAAATCCCTTCCTCTTGTAACCAAGCTCACGCAAACCACCCCACCAACTCCCTCAGTGTCAATTTCCTCCTTCCCCAGGAATGCCAATAGTCCTGCAGGCCATGTCACTGGCAATTCTGACGAGTCCTCTCCTGCCTGGGATTCCTCCGATGCATCCTTGCGTGTAACGCCTACTGCTGCTGGCGCTGCTGTTGTTGCTGCTGGGAGTCGATGGTCATCCCAGAGGGGAAGTCGTAAGCCCACTTGTACTACTTCCAGTAAGCAACTGACTGTCCAACAGTCCTTTGCGAGGAAGATGAAATATCACAGCAGTCATCCTGCTGCAAAGCGGATAACTGAGGCCTTGACAACTATGTTGGTGTTAGACGTGCGTCCGGTATCTGCCGTTAGTTCACAGGGAACTAGACAATTTATTGAGGCAGTGTGCCCCCGTTACCAAATACCATCTAGGTTCCACTTCTCTAGGCAGGCGATACCGAGAATGTACTCGGACGTCAGAAAAAGACTCACCAGTGTCCTAAAAAATGCAGTTGTACCCAATGTCCACTTAACCACGGACATGTGGACAAGTGGAGCAGGGCAGGGTCAGGACTATATGACTGTGACAGCCCACTGGGTAGATGTATGGACTCCCGCCGCAAGAACAGCAGCGGCGGCACCAGTAGCAGCATCTCGCAAACGCCAACTCTTTCCTAGGCAGGCTACGCTTTGTATCACCGCTTTCCAGAATACGCACACAGCTGAAAACCTCTTACGGCAACTGAGGAAGATCATCGCGGAATGGCTTACCCCAATTGGACTCTCCTGTGGATTTGTGGCATCGGACAACGCCAGCAATATTGTGTGTGCATTAAATATGGGCAAATTCCAGCACGTCCCATGTTTTGCACATACCTTGAATTTGGTGGTGCAGAATTTTTTAAAAAACGACAGGGGCGTGCAAGAGATGCTGTCGGTGGCCAGAAGAATTGCGGGACACTTTCGGCGTACAGGCACCACGTACAGAAGACTGGAGCACCACCAAAAACTACTGAACCTGCCCTGCCATCATCTGAAGCAAGAAGTGGTAACGAGGTGGAATTCAACCCTCTATATGCTTCAGAGGTTGGAGGAGCAGCAAAAGGCCATTCAAGCCTATACAATTGAGCACGATATAGGAGGTGGAATGCACCTGTCTCAAGCGCAGTGGAGAATGATTTCAACGTTGTGCAAGGTTCTGATGCCCTTTGAACTTGCCACACGTGAAGTCAGTTCAGACACTGCCAGCCTGAGTCAGGTCATTCCCCTCATCAGGCTTTTGCAGAAGAAGCTGGAGACATTGAAGGAGGAGCTAACACGGAGCGATTCCGCTAGGCATGTGGGACTTGTGGATGGAGCCCTTAATTCGCTTAACAAGGATTCACGGGTGGTCAATCTGTTGAAATCAGAGCACTACATTTTGGCCACCGTGCTCGATCCTAGATTTAAAGCCTACCTTGGATCTCTCTTTCCGGCAGACACAAGTCAGCTGGGGTTGAAAGACCTGCTGGTGAGAAAATTGTCAAGTCAAGCGGAACGCGACCTGTCAACATCTCCTCCTTCACATTCTCCCGCAACTGGGGGTGCGAGGAAAAGGCTCAGAATTCCGAGCCCACCCGCTGGCGGTGATGCAGGGCAGTCTGGAGCGACTGCTGATGCTGACATCTGGTCCGGACTGAAGGACCTGACAACGATTACGGACATGTCGTCTACTGTCACTGCATATGATTCTCTCACCATTGAAAGAATGGTGGAGGATTATATGAGTGACCGCATCCAAGTAGGCATGTCACACAGTCCGTACTTATACTGGCAGGAAAAAGAGTCAATTTGGAGGCCCTTGCACAAACTGGCTTTATTTTACCTAAGTTGCCCTCCCACAAGTGTGTACTCCGAAAGAGTGTTTAGTGCCGCCGCTCACCTTGTCAGCAATCGGCGTACAAGGTTACATCCAGAAAATGTGGAGAAGATGATGTTCATTAAAATGAATTATAATCAATTCCTCCGTGGAGACATTGACCAGCAGCAATTGCCTCCACAAAGTACACAGGGAGCTGAGATGGTGGATTCCAGTGGGGACGAATTGATAATCTGTGAGGAGGGGGATGTACACGGATGATATATCGGAGGATGATGATGAGGTGGACATCTTGCCTCTGTAGAGCCAGTTTGTGCAAGGAGAGATTAATTGCTTCTTTTTTGGTGGGGGTCCAAACCAACCCGTCATTTCAGTCACAGTCGTGTGGCAGACCCTGTCACTGAAATGATGGGTTGGTTAAAGTGTGCATGTCCTGTTTATACAACACAAGGGTGGGTGGGAGGGCCCAAGGTCAATTCCATCTTGCACCTCTTTTTTCTTTAATTTTTCTTTGCGTCATGTGCTGTTTGGGGAGGGTTTTTTGGAAGGGCCATCCTGCGTGACACTGCAGTGCCACTCCTAGATGGGCCCGGTGTTTGTGTCGGCCACTAGGGTCGCTTATCTTACTCACACAGCTACCTCATTGCGCCTCTTTTTTTCTTTGCGTCATGTGCTGTTTGGGGAGGGTTTTTTGGAAGGGACATCCTGCGTGACACTGCAGTGACACTCCTAGATGGGCCCGGTGTTTGTGTCGGCCACTAGGGTCGCTTATCTTACTCACACAGCTACCTCATTGCGCCTCTTTTTTTCTTTGCGTCATGTGCTGTTTGGGGAGGGTTTTTTGGAAGGGACATCCTGCGTGACACTGCAGTGCCACTCCTAGATGGGCCCGGTGTTTGTGTCGGCTACTAGGGTCGCTTATCTTACTCACACAGCTACCTCATTGCGCCTCTTTTTTTCTTTGCGTCATGTGCTGTTTGGGGAGGGTTTTTTGGAAGGGACATCCTGCGTGACACTGCAGTGACACTCCTAGATGGGCCCGGTGTTTGTGTCGGCCACTAGGGTCGCTTATCTTACTCACACAGCTACCTCATTGCGCCTCTTTTTTTCTTTGCGTCATGTGCTGTTTGGGGAGGGTTTTTTGGAAGGGACATCCTGCGTGACACTGCAGTGACACTCCTAGATGGGCCCGGTGTTTGTGTCGGCCACTAAGGTCGCTTATCTTACTCACACAGCTACCTCATTGCACCTCTTTTTTTCTTTGCGTCATGTGCTGTTTGGGGAGGGTTTTTTGGAAGGGACATCCTGCGTGACACTGCAGTGACACTCCTAGATGGGCCTGGTGTTTGTGTCGGCCACTAGGGTCGCTTATCTTACTCACACAGCTACCTCATTGCGCCTCTTTTTTTCTTTGCGTCATGTGCTGTTTGGGGAGGGTTTTTTGGAAGGGACATCCTGCGTGACACTGCAGTGCCACTCCTAGATGGGCCCCGTGTTTGTGTCGGCCACTAGGGTCGCTTATCTTACTCACACAGCTACCTCATTGCGCCTCTTTTTTTCTTTGCGTCATGTGCTGTTTGGGGAGGGTTTTTTGGAAGGGACATCCTGCGTGACACTGCAGTGACACTCCTAGATGGGCCCGGTGTTTGTGTCGGCCACTAGGGTCGCTTATCTTACTCACACAGCTACCTCATTGCGCCTCTTTTTTTCTTTGCGTCATGTGCTTTTTGGGGAGGGTTTTTTGGAAGGGACATCCTGCGTGACACTGCAGTGACACTCCTAGATGGGCCCGGTGTTTGTGTCGGCCACTAGGGTCGCTTATCTTACTCACAAAGCTACCTCATTGCGCCTCTATTTTTCTTTGCGTCATGTGCTGTTTGGGGAGGGTTTTTTGGAAGGGACATCCTGCGTGACACTGCAGTGACACTCCTAGATGGGCCCGGTGTTTGTGTCGGCCACTAGGGTCGCTTATCTTACTCACACAGCTACCTCATTGCGCCTCTTTTTTTCTTTGCGTCATGTGCTGTTTGGGGAGGGTTTTTTGGAAGGGACATCCTGCGTGACACTGCAGTGACACTCCTAGATGGGCCCGGTGTTTGTGTCGGCCACTAGGGTCGCTTATCTTACTCACACAGCTACCTCATTGCGCCTCTTTTTTTCTTTGCGTCATGTGCTGTTTGGGGAGGGTTTTTTGGAAGGGACATCCTGCGTGACACTGCAGTGACACTCCTAGATGGGCCCGGTGTTTGTGTCGGCCACTAGGGTCGCTTATCTTACTCACACAGCTACCTCATTGCGCCTCTTTTTTTCTTTGCGTCATGTGCTGTTTGGGGAGGGTTTTTTGGAAGGGACATCCTGCGTGACACTGCAGTGACACTCCTAGATGGGCCCGGTGTTTGTGTCGGCCACTAGGGTCGCTTATCTTACTCACACAGCTACCTCATTGCGCCTCTTTTTTTCTTTGCGTCATGTGCTTTTTGGGGAGGGTTTTTTGGAAGGGACATCCTGCGTGACACTGCAGTGACACTCCTAGATGGGCCCGGTGTTTGTGTCGGCCACTAGGGTCGCTTATCTTACTCACACAGCTACCTCATTGCGCCTCTTTTTTTCTTTGCGTCATGTGCTGTTTGGGGAGGGTTTTTTGGAAGGGACATCCTGCGTGACACTGCAGTGACACTCCTAGATGGGCCCGGTGTTTGTGTCGGCCACTAGGGTCGCTTATCTTACTCACACAGCTACCTCATTGCGCCTCTTTTTTTCTTTGCGTCATGTGCTGTTTGGGGAGGGTTTTTTGGAAGGGACATCCTGCGTGACACTGCAGTGACACTCCTAGATGGGCCCGGTGTTTGTGTCGGCCACTAGGGTCGCTTATCTTACTCACACAGCTACCTCATTGCGCCTCTTTTTTTCTTTGCGTCATGTGCTGTTTGGGGAGGGTTTTTTGGAAGGGACATCCTGCGTGACACTGCAGTGACACTCCTAGATGGGCCCGGTGTTTGTGTCGGCCACTAGGGTCGCTTATCTTACTCACACAGCTACCTCATTGCGCCTCTTTTTTTCTTTGCGTCATGTGCTGTTTGGGGAGGGTTTTTTGGAAGGGACATCCTGCGTGACACTGCAGTGACACTCCTAGATGGGCCCGGTGTTTGTGTCGGCCACTAGGGTCGCTTATCTTACTCACACAGCTACCTCATTGCGCCTCTTTTTTTCTTTGCGTCATGTGCTGTTTGGGGAGGGTTTTTTGGAAGGGACATCCTGCGTGACACTGCAGTGCCACTCCTAGATGGGCCCGGTGTTTGTGTCGGCCACTAGGGTCGCTTATCTTACTCACACAGCTACCTCATTGCGCCTCTTTTTTTCTTTGCGTCATGTGCTGTTTGGGGAGGGTTTTTTGGAAGGGACATCCTGCGTGACACTGCAGTGACACTCCTAGATGGGCCCGGTGTTTGTGTCGGCCACTAGGGTCGCTTATCTTACTCACACAGCTACCTCATTGCGCCTCTTTTTTTCTTTGCGTCATGTGCTGTTTGGGGAGGGTTTTTTGGAAGGGACATCCTGCGTGACACTGCAGTGACACTCCTAGATGGGCCCGGTGTTTGTGTCGGCCACTAGGGTCGCTTATCTTACTCACACAGCTACCTCATTGCGCCTCTTTTTTTCTTTGTGTCATGTGCTGTTTGGGGAGGGTTTTTTGGAAGGGACATCCTGCGTGACACTGCAGTGACACTCCTAGATGGGCCCGGTGTTTGTGTCGGCCACTAGGGTCGCTTATCTTACTCACACAGCTACCTCATTGCGCCTCTTTTTTTCTTTGCGTCATGTGCTGTTTGGGGAGGGTTTTTTGGAAGGGACATCCTGCGTGACACTGCAGTGACACTCCTAGATGGGCCCGGTGTTTGTGTCGGCCACTAGGGTCGCTTATCTTACTCACACAGCTACCTCATTGCGCCTCTTTTTTTCTTTGCGTCATGTGCTGTTTGGGGAGGGTTTTTTGGAAGGGACATCCTGCGTGACACTGCAGTGACACTCCTAGATGGGCCCGGTGTTTGTGTCGGCCACTAGGGTCGCTTATCTTACTCACACAGCTACCTCATTGCGCCTCTTTTTTTCTTTGCGTCATGTGCTGTTTGGGGAGGGTTTTTTGGAAGGGACATCCTGCGTGACACTGCAGTGACACTCCTAGATGGGCCCGGTGTTTGTGTCGGCCACTAGGGTCGCTTATCTTACTCACACAGCTACCTCATTGCGCCTCTTTTTTTCTTTGCGTCATGTGCTGTTTGGGGAGGGTTTTTTGGAAGGGACATCCTGCGTGACACTGCAGTGACACTCCTAGATGGGCCCAGTGTTTGTGTCGGCCACTAGGGTCGCTTAGCTTAGTCATCCAGCGACCTAGGTGCAAATTTTAGGACTAAAAATAATATTGTGAGGTGTGAGGTATTCAGAATAGACTGAAAATGAGTGTAAATTATGGTTTTTGAGGTTAATAATACTTTGGGATCAAAATGACCCCCAAATTCTATGATTTAAGCTGTTTTTTAGTGTTTTTTGAAAAAAACACCCGAATCCAAAACACACCCGAATCCGACAAAAAAAATTCGGTGAGGTTTTGCCAAAACGCGGTCGAACCCAAAACACGGCCGCGGAACCGAACACAAAACCAAAACACAAAACCCGAAAAATTTCCGGCGCTCATCTCTAAAATTATATGATTTAAGCTGTTTTTTAGGGTTTTTTGAAAAAAACACCCGAATCCAAAACACACCCGAATCCGACAAAAAAAATTCGGTGAGGTTTTGCCAAAACGCGTTCGAACCCAAAACACGGCCGCGGAACCGAACCCAAAACCAAAACAAAAACCCGAAAAATTTCCGGTGCACATCACTAATGTATAGTAATACATGTGGGCAGTATTTTGTTTCTTATTGCTGTGATTATTGATAAATATGCCCCATAGACCCTTTGAATACTATGAGAATATTTTTTTAGTAATATAGCATTTATTCTTTTTAAAATAATGAAATAAATTATTTTCTTATTTTTATAAAATAAATGTAAAAAAAAAGATAAATGTTAAATTGACCTTCTTCATGCTTGTTTCTGGAAACACATTGCCGCTCCTTTCATTTTCCCAGCCCCTTCCAGGGGAATGTAAGACGTAATTGCTGTAAACGCTAATGATCTTTTCTGTTACTCAGAGATACAATAGAAACAAGACCTTTTAACCCACTTGCACAACACTATAATCTTCCGAAGGGACATCACTTTTTTTTCTTTGTCACAATAGCTCAGGGGCTTGGCTTTGTACATTTAATTGAACCATTTAGATACAATCATGTTAGTACTAACAAGGGTGGACTCTCCATAAAGTCACTTACAGTAACTGTTATCACTGACGTCTGGACTGGACATGACATCATACAAATTTGTCAAAACAAAAAAGGTATCAGGAAGGCAGGAAATTCCCAATGCCCCCCTTACATGGCTGTAATGGTAACCTTAGTTTCTACATGAACTTTATTGCTGTTCTCGCTTTACCTGTTGTGTACAAATGTACCAATCTAGTTATACTGTAGTTGTGTCCTTCCTTGATCCTGGCTGTTCATCTCCTCTCCATGCCACAGCACACATGATTCCTATAGACATTCAGTGGCTGTTATTGCCCCACTCATTGTACTCAATTGCAGAAAATGAAGTTAGCGCTTACCCATTTGTGTAGTATATTCAGAAATTAATGATTAATTAACAGCAGATATGTATTAAAACAATTTATTACAGTTCATTCTTCTTCTTCTTCTTCTTCTTCTTCTTATTATTATTATTATTATTATTATTATTTGCATATGTCTGTCCTGTTCAGGTAGAACTTGGATAGATCTTTCAGTGAAATTGGGCTTTTACAGGGTGTCAACTGGGCGGTGACAGCGTGATTGTATGGAACTACCCTGACTTGTGGGAGCATCATAGGAGTTTTGTGGGCATGTATCAAAAGCTCCATGCGATTCTGAGTTGTGCAAAAGGGGAAGGGATGGATCTTTTGCACCTAGCATGGGGCTGGTGCAGATGCCAACATTAACCATGATGGTTGTGGCAGTGGCATAAAATGAGCAGTCCGGCTTTCTGATTGCGGACACATGGGTCCTTCCATAAGCTGAGCAGAGTGTTTCATTGGTATAAGGTAGGAAGCCTGGCTTCCACAACTGCCAACTACTATAGTCACTTTGTGTGTGACTCAGAATCAGCCACAGATACACATCTATATGCACAAATATATATAAAGTGCTGGTAGAATAAAGGCGCTAAATGCAAATATGAACCTTTAGTAAAATAATCCAATAGAGTTCCATAAATGTGGAAAAAATCTATGTAATACATGTGATCACACAAATAGGAAAACAACTGAATTTGTTTCACATCATAATGGAAAGAAATTTCAGATAAAGGGGTTCATTAACTGTAGATCCACTTTTGCTATCTATATGATACTATGTGGTTTTGGAAAGCAACATATAGGAAGGACAACACATATGTTGTACACCAGGTTTATGGAGCATTGGCAAAACATTAATAAGGAAATGAAAACACTTCCCTTGTCTAGCCATATTTCACAAAGTAATGTAGCCCATACACTTATGAGATATCAGGTACTATCCTTCAATTTCGATCGCAGCTGTGAGATAAATCGAAGGATTGTATGCGCATTTTAGGTACTTTGCGACGCGATGCAGTTCGAATCTCACGTCTCAAGATAGTATGTGCTGCACTTAATACTTATCGAATCGCGGTGCGATCGCATGCTGTTTTTTACCACTTTCGATTTATTACAATGCAATGTGCGATATGTGAAGACAGGAGCCGACTTCCTGGCCACTCCTCTTCCCCCCACTGTGCACATGACTGGAGAGGAGGCTGCAAGCACGCTGCTGAGCTCATAAACAGCGGACAAGGTAGGCAGGCTACACCACTGGCCACCAATGACTATTATGATGTTTTACTACCACTGCCCACCATTATGCTGCTCTACCCATAATTATACTGGCCCACTGCCCAATATGCTGCCCCACTGCAAGCCACTGGCCGTGCACTAAACGCCATTATACTGCACCACTGGCCACCATTATGCTGCTGCATCCACCATATACTGGCCCACTGCCCAAAATGCTGCCCCACTGCAAGCCCCTGGCCGCGCCCTAAACGCCATTATACTGCGCCACTGCAAGCCACCATTATGCTGCTGCACCCACCATTATACTGGCCCACTGCCCAAAATGCTGCCCCACTGCAAGCCCCTGGCCGCGCCCTAAACGCCAATTATACTGCGCCACTGCAAACCACCATTATGCTGCTGCACCCACCATTATACTGGCCCACTGCCCAAAATGCCGCACCACTGCAAGCCACTGGCTGCGCCCTAAACGCCATTATACTGTGCCACTGCAAACCACCATTATGCTGGTGCACCCACCATTATACTGGCCCACTGCCCAAAATGCTGCACCACTGCAAGCCCCTGGCCGCACCCTAAACGCCATTATGCTGTCCCAATGCAAGCCACAGCCCACCATTATGCTGTTGCATCCTGCACACCAATGTATTATCACAACATATTTCAGATAACTCAGAGCAGTAACTAGAAAACAAACTTTATTTAACCAGAATAATATAGAAAACAAGCTTTATTTAACCAGAATAATATAGAAAACAAGCTTTATTTAACCAGAATAATGGAACATTTTCCAGGTTTATTCATTTTCCTTTTTTTTTGCATTCTGCAGAAGTTCTATGAGAGCCGTGATTTCCTATTGGGCTTTAGCAGCCTGTACCATGAGTACAGCAACAAACAGAAGAGGGAGGCTGCTTATAACAGCCTAGTGTAGTACTCGAAGCCCACCTTCTTGCTGCCTCGCTGGCCTGGGTCCGGAAGAAAATTGCCAATATACAGACAGTCTTTGTAAAAGAGAACCGCAAGGTGGAGGAGTCCAAGAAGTCGGGGTCGGTGCAGACAAGGTGTATGTGCCACAGCTGTGGTACTACAAAGAACTAAACTTCCTCCTGGAGAAACGGTCAACTAAGGAGTCCCTAGTGGTGATGGCAGAGTCCGAGGAGGGAAGTCTGGATGTGGAGGAGGCCGAAGGGTATGTTGCTTCTTAATTGTTATTACCTAATATATTCCTCCTGCCATGCCACAGCTTCTTCCCATTGAAAAAGGAATAAGATTTTTCCTGACCTCTTTTGCCCTTGCAGTGCCATGTAAAGTTACTGCAGGTGGTCCCACCGAGGAAATCGTCACTGTCACCACTGGCTGGTTTGGGGTCTTCCGGTCCTGCTGTGAGCAAATGCATTTGCTCATGCATCGTGGCCTTGCGTCGAAGCATGTTGTGCAGTATACAGCATGCTGTTACTACACAGTCAATTTTATCCAGCCTCATGTTGATGGGTTTGTGGAAGATCCTGAACCGGTTGATGAGAATGCCAAATGCATTCTCAACAACCCGAAGGGCCCTAGAAAGGCGGTAGTTGAAAATGCACCTATCATGATTCAGGACTCTTTGCGGGTAGGGCTTCATTATGAGTTCGTGCAGTGCGAAGGCCTCATCTGCCATGAGCACAAATCCCAGGCCATTCTTTGTTTGCTCCACAGGCGGCAGATGAATGGAGTTGGTGGTGAGCCTATCATAGAAGCACGTATTTTTCAAGGCTGCACCATCCGAGCAACAACCATTTTTCCCAACATCCAGGAAAATAAATTCATAGTTTGCATTGACCACCGCCATGAGAACAATGCTAAAGTAGCCTTTATAATTGAAGAAGTCTGACCCGCTGTTGGTGGGTTTGCTGATGCGCACATATTTCCCATCTATCGCACCACCACAGTTTGGGAAATTCCACCGCCTGTCAAACTCCTCTGCTATAGCTTTCCATTCTTCCATGCTTGTAGGGAACTGTAAAAGAAAAAAAATGTTTGAATATTTACTAAATATGTTTTTTACATGACAAGCATTGTGTGGTGTAATTTTCTTACCTTGCAGTACTTGTACTGAAGCACTTTGATAATAGCCTTGCAGGTTTCAGGTATGATGTGTCCCAAAGCCTGTGCAGAGATGTGGGTCCCAAACTTCAGCTCCTCAAAAGACTGTCCAGTAGCAAGGAACCACAGGGCAGCCACGAGCCTCTCCTCAGCAGGGATAGGAACCCGCCATTTGGTATCCCGCTTCTGTATGAAGGGGGTCACCAGACACAGCAACTCCTGGAAGGTGTCATCATCCATGCACAGGAAGTTGCGGTAGTCATCCGGGTTGTTGTCCCTGATCTCGTCCAGGAGGGGCATGTAGAAACGAGTATGCCACTTAAGCAGCCACTCCTTGGTCCAGCAAGATCTCTCCCTCCACCTTTGCTAGGCCTTCTCCCTGTCTTCCGTCATCTTCAGCACAGAGTAGCACATGAGAGCCTGATAGCGAGTAGAATCCATCTCTACACACACAGCAGTATAGAAACACTTTGTAATTCAAGCAGAACAAAGCAGTGCACGGTAGCTAGCAATGTGGAATGAGCAGCAGGTATAAACCAAACTTCTCTAGTCACAGAGCAAACAGAAGTGCACAGACTATAAAATGGCTGCTTGTTTATACATCCCCCAGATAGGCCAGCCCTCTATTTACATTTTTAGAAATCTTGCAGATAAATCTGGTGTGCTGGTTAGCATGAGATGCGCTCGCATTTGATCATCCGATGCCACCCGATTTCTGGTCGTAAGGGGCATGCGATAAATCGCAGGATTGTATGCGCATCGAATGCACAAAAATGCCCTTTCGATGCGATTTATCTCAAGGTGAGCTTCAAGTGAAATCGGGCCCTTATCACGTTGAATGCAATCGCATAGGTGTATGGGCACCATTAGAAGTCCTCTCTAAATTAAATCTCCATCAAAGGCATAGAACAAATACAAACTACAGTGAGAGGTGGCAATAGATGTAGTCTTCTTATGCCACCAAGAAGCTTTTTGGATTTATCAACTTGGTATGTTGTTTCCTAGTGGCCTAAATTACACAATTGAACTGAACAGTGTGTGAGATTATATATGACTGAATGCCCTGGGTTGCTGGTGTGTCGCTCCTCCATTGTTGCTGCTACATGAAGTCCCTCTGAACCTGGGAACTAGACACAGCAGAGAAATGCAGAACTACTGTAGAACAATATTCAGTGAGCTTAGAAAGGACACTAATTGGGTATTTTTAGTTATTAGCTGTCTGGTTTCATACATATATATATATTAAAAAAAGGAGAAAGTATGGGGGGGGCGTGGTCTGGCTGCTGAAGGAGAAGGACGTGCAGCCTGAGAGCACCTGCATACTTCCCTGATCAAAGCCCGTTTTATAATACCTGGGCTCACCCACCCTCTCCTATTCATCCCTCCTGCCGCCCTCGGACCGGCTGGACTGCCCTGGGGGGACACCGCGGAATCGGGGAGTGCTTTTTAGCGCTCCTGCGGGTTGCGGCCCTCCGCCCAGACTGAAGCCGGGACCTGGAGTAAATAAGGATCCCGACTTGTGCCTCTGGAGCTGCGTTGGCATACAGACACCCTCCCCGACGATCCTGGGACCCCTGGTGAGGCTTGCTGGACACCCACCTTGCTCTGCCTACCCCCGTGGACACGGCGCTGTCGGCCTTTGGAGCTCCGGACGACGGGGTCTGCAGCGGGGGCGCCCGCCATCTTGCTGGGACTCAGAAGATACGAGGCGGCTGACGGCGGCGCACGGCACCTGACCTGACGCTCTCCCCAACAGCGCCGCAGCATCCGGCGGTCGGGACACCCGTGGCGGGTCCCTGGTGAGCCGAGGCGGAGGCCGGCGGCCGGAGGTAGGAGGTGCTTTCCCTGACCTCCCGAAAGCCTGGCCTGTGCCCCTACGGGTGCCCCTTCCTTGTTCCCTCTGGGGCTCTCTGCCCCCCAGGCACGCGCGTCACAGTCTTCCTGTCCCCGCGCTCAGGCATTGGTGGGAGAGAGCCGCGGAATCGGGAGGAGGCTTAGGCCTACTCTGCGGGTTGCGGCCCTCTCGCCTTGCAGGAGCCGGGGACTAAATTTTAAATTTTGGTTATACTCCCGGATGGGAGGGGGAGCTGCACATAGGGGACTGGACTAGCCCCCCCCCCCCCCTTTTTTTTTTTTTTTGCTGGCATACGCGCCTGTGCTCCCCTCTCTATACCTCTCTATACCCCCTCGCCATCTGGGCCCCCCATGTGCGGTCGCAGCCTGCGAGGGCGAGACATTTGAGGCATCCGGACGGAGATACTCCATGGAGGCGGCCTTACTGGTACTCCGAAGACGGTAGAGGACCTGACACCTCACATCGGCGGATCCTTTAGGGTCTGGGATACCCTTTTAATCCCCTGACCTGAAATCTCCCCTCTGGCCCCCACACTCTCGGGATCGGGAGAAGGCCACACAGACACTCGCGACCTTTAACCAGGGCATGCAAGGTTCGGCCGAGTCGTGGATTCTGTGACTTCTGTGACCCCCGTCCTCCAACTAATTCCTAATGGCCGCCAGTGCCAACGCGGCTTCCCTACCAGGGCTATGTGAACCCCAAAAGCGGAATATGACCAACAGGGTTCTATATGCTGCCACACTACCGACCTCGATGTTTCCAGGCGTTCGCCTGACGTATATTATGCTACAATAAGACCAAACCACGCAGAGGGGATAGCGGGTTGAACTTCTAATTGGGATATGTCCTAATGTACTCTTCCTCGGGGCTCTGTTCTGGACTCTGTTCTCTTCGCTTAGACAAATGACAAGACGGCGCCGCTCTGGTAACGCATCAAAAGCTAAATCCGCAACCACACAAGCTGCTGCCTTTCATACTCTATTTGGCACCCCCGTCCCTGACCCCATCACCTCCACCACTCTCACTGACCCCTTGCCGTCAACCATCATGGAGGATGCTGAGGCCCCGCCCTCTCCAAAACATCGCCAAGCTGGGCCTGCCAGTAAAGATTCTTCCGATATGGAAGCAGTCCTCATGCAACTACGCTCTCTTCCGACTCGCCAAGACATTCAACAAGATTTATCCAATATGGAAAAAAGAATCCATGATTCCCTACAAGCGAGTCTCTCCACTATCCAATCTGATCTTACGCAAGTAGCAAACAGGGTGGTTGACCTGGAAGATCACAGAGATGAAACGGACTCTAAGCTCGCCAACCTCCACGATCTTGTCTCTCGATACTCACGTACCACCACTGAAATGAGACGTAGACTGGATGATATAGATAACAGAGGTAGGCGGAATAACTTGAGGGTCAAAGGTCTACCCGAAGATGTGCAACCCCAGGGCTTGGTCGCGGCATTGACTACAATATTTAACGACCTTCTTGGTGCCGACCCCAGCTATCAAATAGTGTTTGACAGAGCACATCGGGCACTACGGCCAAGGGGAGCGCCCACGGAGCGGCCTAGAGATGTCATCTGCCGGCTACATTACTTCCAGGTGAAAGAGAATATTCTACAGAAATCCAGACAAGCCTCGACCATAGATTTTAATGGCCACCACATCCAGATTTTCCAGGACCTTTCCTGGGTGACCCTACAGCAGAGGCGTCTCCTCCAACCCCTCACGGAAGCTCTTCGGAAGAAGGATATCAGATTCCGCTGGGGCTTTCCTTTAAGCGTCCAAGTCACCCGCGATGGGACCCGATATGTCCTTGAGGACTATGATGGAGTCCCAGCATTCTGCACGGCACTGGGCCTACCGTTAATCTCACTGCCAAATTGGACAGACCCCCTGCAGCTTCCCACTACGGCATTACCCCGCAGGGAACCTTGGAAAAGAGTGGGCGCCCCCAGACGACGCAACCGGGCTGGCAGACCTAATGAAACATCTGAAACTTCATGACCACGTTTGCCATCCTAAATTGTGATATCCTTTTTCTATACTACCTCACTGAATGCTCTCATTGATCTTTTTATAGGTTGTTTCAAACATGAGCTTCAATTACCCTGTGATTGCCTACCACTCCCTCAATGTTAGAAGTTATTAACGTAATTAACTTGGGAGGTTTCTTGTGGGCTGTGTGGGATTAGGTGGTGAGATGGAGGGAGGCGGTTGATTGATTTCCCTCCTCCCATCTCCTTCCTGACCATGATGTGTCCCTTTACAATACCCTTTTACTTAACTATCTAATATTGTTGAACCCGCTGTTACCCTTTGGACCCCCTTCTCTGCTGTATATTTCTTAGACCATGGGATGCTTAATTTATACCCATGGCTATCAATGCAGAGACTGCTACTATATGTTGTTGTCTATGTCTCTTTTTTGGTTTCTCCTTTTCTTTTTCTATGTTAATATACCTATGTCATCCTTTCTTTCCTCATGTGTTTACCCGACTACCCCCCCCTTCTTGTGCCACTACCAATTTCAGGTTACTTATGGTCCGGCACTGTGTCAGAGTCGTAGTCATGGTATATCGTTAAGTCAGTTGATTCCTACACTCTTTTATGTATGGCTAGCTTAAAAATTGTTTCCTACAATGTGAAGGGTTTAAATATCCCTGAAAAGAGATCAGGCCTACTACATACCTTACATACTGATGGGGCGGAGGTTGTTTTCTTACAGGAGACACATTTCAAGCGGGAGGCCTCCCCTGGCCTTCGCTCGCGTCACTTCCCCAATGGTTACTTTAATGATTATTCTGGAGCGAGGGCTAGGGGTGTTGCTATTCTTTTTGCCAAACATCTGAGATTGCTGGATGTCTCCGAAATGTTGATAGGTGATGGGAGAGGGATTCTGGTTAGAGCTACTATAGCCCATCAGACATTCACTTTTGTAAATCTCTACCTTCCTAACCGAGGCCAAACTCGGTTTCTTAGAGAATCACTAGAACTAATCGAGCAAAACCTGGTGGGCACGCTGGTAGTGGGAGGAGATCTTAACTGGGTCCTTGAACCCCGCTTAGATTCCTCCTCTGGGTCTCCACGGAATACTTTTAAAGAGTCCAGACGATTTAGAGCTGTTCTACATGATTTTCAACTAGTTGACGCCTGGCGTCTTTTACATCCTTCAGATAAAGATTATACTTTTTACTCACCCACACATAATTCATACTCTCGAATAGATTGCCTATGCGTGAGCCATGCTCATCTGGATATATTGATTGATGCGACCATCGGCCAAATAACAATTTCAGACCATGCCCCAATTACACTCACACTTTCTCTCCGTCATCCTCCCCCCAAACACTGGCGCTGGCGATTCAATGAACAACTTCTTCGGGACCCTGTTTGTCGAGCCCAAATTGAGACAGCAATAGATGACTACATCTCTTTGAATGCAACTGGTGATGTATCCCCGGTTGTACTATGGGAGGCACATAAATGTGTGATTAGAGGTCAGTGCATACAATTAGGCTCACGTCTGAAAAAACAGAAGGTTGAATGTAGAAACGCCTTACTAGAGAAAATAAAAAAACTGGAACTGACCCATAAATCCACGTTGGCGTCGGACACTTTTGCCGAACTCCAAACAGCGAGGCAAGCTCTTAATACTTTACTCAGTGACGGTACCCGCAGGGCTTTCCGTAAATGCCGACATAAATATAATAGATGGGGAAATAAACCCGGTAAACTTCTGGCACGTGCTCTTAGAGCTCAGAGATCTTTAACGTACATATCTAAACTCACGGGCGCTGACGGGGTATCCCGGGCCTCTGATACAGAGATAGCAGAGATTTTCCATAATTATTACTCAGCCTTGTACAACCTG
This sequence comes from Pseudophryne corroboree, assembly GCF_028390025.1. NCBI lineage: Eukaryota > Metazoa > Chordata > Amphibia > Anura > Myobatrachidae > Pseudophryne > Pseudophryne corroboree. Next base: position 247,345,221 of record NC_086451.1, on the reverse strand, counting down.
ACTTCCACGCGGACATCACCTGCACGCAAAGATCACGTACGCAACATACAGAAATTTTTAGATGAAATCACTTTCCCGACTCTCCCAACGGACATTGCTCAGGCCCTAGATGACCCTTTTACTGGGGAAGAACTGCTGGCTGCCCTAAAGTCATCTCCTAACGGTAAAAGCCCAGCGCCAGATGGTTTCCCAGTCACATATTATAAGGTGTCACGATCCGGGTATCTGGACGCCATTACTTGCCCTTCGGATGCCTCCTGGGGCGGGCTCGGCGTTCCGGGACCGGATTCCGCTGTTCCTGAGTTTCCGCGTGCGGAGTGGTCTTTTCGTCGGCCGCGGCCTCCGCTGTGCCCGCGTGGTTGGGTGTGCGTCTGTCGGCCTGGCGTCTCCTGTCTCCGGTGGCCGGCGCCGCCATTGCTGTTTCCCGGACCGCGTGGATTGCGGGCCGGGCTTCCCTCCGGGTGTCTGCGTGGGCGCAGCCATCTTGGATTCTGTCATCTGATCATTTCCACCAATCTGCTGTCTGTGTTGTTGATTTGCATAATTGCCTAGCCAACCCCTTCCTTGCTGCGGGTATAAGTAAGCTGTACCTGAGCAAGGAAGACGTCAGTGCTTTGGTTGTCAAACCTAGTTCCTGTTTGTCTCTCTTCTATGATTGTCTTCCAGGTTCCAGCTCCTGTCTCAAGACTTCCACCATAGAGACCCGCACCAGCATTCCACCTGCGGTGTAGCCTGACTCTCCAATCCATTGTGGATTCATCTGTTTCCAGCTACAACACTACCTGCTTCCAGCCTCAGCTTCCAGCAGAGTACAGCTTCCCTTAAAGGGCCGGTGTCCTTTCTACACTTTACCACTCTCCACCGGAATTATTATTTCTCCGCTCTCAAGTTCTACATTTCAGTTCACATTTCATCGCTCCCAAAGTTCATTTATTATTTAACTGGTTCCAGCCAGTATCCACTCCGTGCTAACAACAGTCTGGTTCCAGCCAGTATCCACAGCAGCTGTTTTACCTTCAGCAACCCAGCTCTTCCTGGAACACCAGCTGGTACAATCCTGGGTTATCTCCATTGCTACAGCCGGGCCTGGTAAGGACTTTCCATCTAGAAGATCATAAGAACTATCTCACACTACCAGTGCCCTGTGGCTCCTGCCATGCTGTAGTACTCAGGAACTGTATTTATTCTTTGCTGACTTTTACGTTTTCTTTTATTGCTGCTGTGATGCGGAGTTGTCATAATAAACATCATTGACTTTTATCTAAGTTGTCGTGGTCACGCCTTCGGGCAGTTATTATTCATGTTACTTACATGTCCAGGGGTCTGATACAACCTCCCAGGTTCCGGTACATCTCAGCCCCTACAACTGAGGCTGCCTCCCGTCAGCTCAGGCCCTCAGTTGTGACAGTAAGCACTGACCTAATGAATCCAGCCGGAGACCAGGATCAAGCGGCCAGGCCGATGCAAGAACTGGCAGCCCGACTAGAACATCAGGAGGCTGCACAGGGCCACATCATCCGCTGTCTCCAGGATCTCTCTACTCGGCTGGATGGGATTCAGACAACTCTCCGTGGATCAGGCGCGTCTGGTGCGTCAACCACAGTGACTCCAGCTATAACCCCACCCACCTTACCCATTTCTGCTCCACGTCTTCATCTTCCAACGCCAGCAAAATTTGACGGATCTCCAAGATTCTGCAGGGGATTTCTCAACCAGTGTGAGATTCAGTTTGAGCTACAACCTGGCAATTTTCCCAGTGACCGTACAAAAATTGCCTACATGATTTCTCTTCTCAGTGGCTCAGCCCTTGATTGGGCATCACCGTTATGGGAGAGGTCCGACACCCTGCTATCTTCTTACACTGCATTTGTGTCAACATTCAGGCGCATCTTCGACGAGCCAGGCCGGGTAACTTCAGCTTCGTCTGAGATTCTCCGTTTACGCCAGGAATCACGTACTGTAGGACAATATCTTATACAGTTCCAGATCCTGGCATCCGAACTGGCATGGAACGACGAGGCCCTGTATGCTGCATTCTGGCATGGTTTATCCGAGCGTATTAAAGATGAGTTAGCTACCAGAGACTTACCCTCCAAGTTAGATGAGCTAATCTCACTTTGTACGAAAGTTGACTTACGTTTCAGAGAGAGAGCAACTGAGCGTGGAAGATCATCTGCTCCAAAATCTTCTACTCCTCCTCCTCGCCAACTGTCACCAACTACAGATGAACCCATGCAAATTGGCCGTTCCCGTTTAACTCCTGCTGAGCGCCGAAGACGTCTCTCCGAGTTTCTCTGTCTGTATTGTGCAGCTCCGTCTCACACCATTAATGCCTGTCCCAAACGTCCGGGAAACTCCAAATCCTAGCTCGCCAAGGAGAGGGCCGGCTAGGAGTAATGATCTCCTCTCCATCTCCTCAAGATTGTAACCTCCCAGTCTCGCTTCAAGTTGCTCAACGTTATCAGAACGTCATTGCCCTCCTGGATTCCGGAGCAGCTGGGAACTTTATTACTGAAGCCTATGTTAAACGGTGGTCCCTACCCACCGAGAGACTTCCTTCGTCCTTTTCCTTAACTGCTGTGGATGGCAGTAAAATTTTTGATACAGTTATTTCTCTAAGGACTCTACCAGTTCGTCTGAGAGTGGGAGTTCTTCATTCCGAACTTATTTCATTTTTAGTGATTCCAAGAGCCACACATCCTGTGGTCCTGGGCCTTCCATGGCTCCGTCTTCACAATCCTACAATTGATTGGACGACTACGCAAATCCTGGCATGGGGTTCCTCCTGTACTAAGACATGTTTGTTTAAAGTGTTGCCTGTCTGTTCTTCCTCCCCCAGGTCGTCTGATGTTCCACCTCCTCCATATCAAGATTTCACGGATGTGTTCAGTAAAGCTTCTGCTGATATCCTTCCTCCTCATAGAGAATGGGACTGCCCGATTGATCTCGTTCCAGGGAAGGTTCCACCTCGAGGCCGAACTTATCCGTTGTCTCTCCCCGAGACACATTCTATGGAGGAATACATTAAAGAGAACCTAGCAAAGGGGTTCATTCGACCTTCTTCTTCTCCAGCCGGCGCAGGCTTCTTTTTTGTAAAGAAGAAAGATGGTGGTCTGCGGCCGTGCATCGACTACAGAGGTTTGAACGACATTACCATCAAGAACCGCTATCCTTTACCCCTGATTACTGAGCTCTTTGACAGAGTTAGCGGAGCTACCATCTTTACAAAGCTGGACCTGAGAGGTGCATACAATCTCATCCGGATCCGTGAGGGTGACGAGTGGAAGACCGCATTTAACACCCGTGACGGACATTATGAGTACCTCGTCATGCCCTTCGGATTGAGCAATGCTCCAGCTGTCTTCCAGCATTTCGTCAATGAGATCTTCAGAGACATTCTATACCGTCATGTCGTGGTCTATCTAGATGATATCCTCATTTTTGCCAACGATTTAGAGGAACATCGTTTCTGGGTAAAGGAGGTTCTGTCCCGTCTCCGTGTCAATCATCTCTACTGCAAATTAGAGAAATGCGTCTTTGAAGTCAAGTCCATTCCGTTTCTAGGGTACATTGTGTCCGGTTCCGGACTAGAGATGGATCCTGAGAAACTACAAGCAATCCAGAATTGGCCGGTACCCTTAACCCTCAAAGGGGTCCAGAGGTTCTTAGGGTTCGCCAATTATTACCGAAAGTTTATACGAGACTTTTCCACCATTGTGGCGCCTATTACTGCTTTCACCAAGAAGGGTGCTAACCCGTCCAAGTGGTCTGAAGAAGCCATGCAAGCTTTTCATCTTTTAAAACAGAGGTTCATCTCTGCACCTGTCCTGAAACAGCCTGACATCGACTCTCCTTTCATCTTAGAGGTGGATGCCTCCTCCGTTGGAGTAGGAGCGGTGTTATCTCAGAGGGCTAAAGATGGTCATTTACATCCTTGCAGTTTCTTCTCACGGAAGTTCTCCCCAGCGGAGCGCAACTATGCCATTGGCGACCAGGAGTTGCTAGCCATCAAGCTCGCTATAGAGGAGTGGAGATATCTGTTGGAGGGAGCTTCTCATTCAATCACCATCCTTACAGACCACAAGAACCTTCTATATCTAAAAGGCGCACAATGTCTCAACCCTCGTCAGGCCAGATGGGCACTTTTCTTTTCCAGGTTCGACTTTAAACTCCAGTTCTGTCCGGGCTCTCAGAATCGCAAGGCCGATGCCCTTTCCCGCTCATGGGAGCAAGAAAATGAGTCAGAGTCTTCAGACAAGCATCCTATTATAAATCCGTTGGCATTCTCCACGGTAGGGATGGACTCTACGCCCCCATCAGGGAAAAGTTTTGTGAAGCCGACACTAAGGAAGAAGCTCATGCATTGGGCCCATGCTTCCCGTTTTGCCGGACATACAGGTATCCAAAAAACCCTGGAGTTTATCTCTAGGTCCTATTGGTGGCCAACTCTGAAAAAGGACGTTTTGGAGTTTATTGCATCTTGCCCAAAGTGTGCTCAACATAAAGTATCCCGCCAGTCGCCTGCGGGGCAACTGGTTCCACTATCTGTTCCCCGTCGACCATGGACCCATTTGTCGATGGATTTTATTACAGATTTGCCCATGTGCAACAAGTTCAATACCATCTGGGTGGTAGTTGACCGGTTCACCAAGATGGCACACTTCATTCCTCTCACCGGTCTTCCGTCAGCTTCCAAGTTGGCTCAAGTATTCATACAAGAGATCTTCCGACTCCACGGTCTTCCAGAAGAAATTATCTCAGATCGAGGAGTTCAATTCACAGCCAAATTCTGGCGAAGTTTATGTCAAGTCCTCCAAGTCAAGTTAAAGTTTTCCACGGCTTACCATCCTCAGACCAATGGTCAAACTGAGAGGGTGAATCAGGACTTGGAGGCCTTCCTCCGCATCTATGTGTCCTCCTCTCAAGATGACTGGGTTCAATTACTTCCCTGGGCCGAGTTCTGTCATAACAACCAGTATCATTCTTCATCTTCCTCAACACCATTCTTCACCAACTTTGGATTCCACCCTAAAGTCCCTGAGTTCCAACCGCTTCCAGCAACTTCTGTTCCCGCAGTGGATATCACCTTGCATCAGTTTGCCAATATCTGGAAGAGCGTACGATCAGCTCTGCTCAAGGCATCGTTCAGGTACAAGAAGTTTGCGGATAAGAAGCGTTGAGCAGTTCCTGCTCTCAAGGTGGGTGATCGGGTATGGTTATCCACGAAGAATTTGAGGTTAAGAGTTCCCAGTATGAAGTTTGCACCTCGCTACATCGGTCCTTTTAAAATTGATCAAGTCATCAATCCTGTTGCTTACAGACTCCAGTTACCTCCCTTCTTAAAAATACCCAGGACATTCCATGTTTCCCTGTTGAAACCGCTAATCTTGAATCGGTTTCATTCCTCACTTCCACCAACTCCGAAAGTCCAAACTCAACGAGGCGTTGAGTATGAAGTGGCCAAGATCCTGGACTCACGTCACCGTTACGGTCAACTTCAGTATCTCATTGACTGGAAGGGCTATGGTCCTGAAGAACGCTCTTGGACCAATGCCTCTGACGTCCATGCTCCTGCCTTGGTCCGAAATTTCCACGCAAAGTTTCCTTTAAAGCCTAAGAAGTGTCCTGGGGCCACTCCTAAAGGGGGGGGTGCTGTCACGATCCGGGTATCTGGACGCCATTACTTGCCCTTCGGATGCCTCCTGGGGCGGGCTCGGCGTTCCGGGACCGGATTCCGCTGTTCCTGAGTTTCCGCGTGCGGAGTGGTCTTTTCGTCGGCCGCGGCCTCCGCTGTGCCCGCGTGGTTGGGTGTGCGTCTGTCGGCCTGGCGTCTCCTGTCTCCGGTGGCCGGCGCCGCCATTGCTGTTTCCTGGACCGCGTGGATTGCGGGCCGGGCTTCCCTCCGGGTGTCTGCGTGGGCGCAGCCATCTTGGATTCTGTCATCTGATCATTTCCACCAATCTGCTGTCTGTGTTGTTGATTTGCATAATTGCCTAGCCAACCCCTTCCTTGCTGCGGGTATAAGTAAGCTGTACCTGAGCAAGGAAGACGTCAGTGCTTTGGTTGTCAAACCTAGTTCCTGTTTGTCTCTCTTCTATGATTGTCTTCCAGGTTCCAGCTCCTGTCTCAAGACTTCCACCATAGAGACCCGCACCAGCATTCCACCTGCGGTGTAGCCTGACTCTCCAATCCATTGTGGATTCATCTGTTTCCAGCTACAACACTACCTGCTTCCAGCCTCAGCTTCCAGCAGAGTACAGCTTCCCTTAAAGGGCCGGTGTCCTTTCTACACTTTACCACTCTCCACCGGAATTATTATTTCTCCGCTCTCAAGTTCTACATTTCAGTTCACATTTCATCGCTCCCAAAGTTCATTTATTATTTAACTGGTTCCAGCCAGTATCCACTCCGTGCTAACAACAGTCTGGTTCCAGCCAGTATCCACAGCAGCTGTTTTACCTTCAGCAACCCAGCTCTTCCTGGAACACCAGCTGGTACAATCCTGGGTTATCTCCATTGCTACAGCCGGGCCTGGTAAGGACTTTCCATCTAGAAGATCATAAGAACTATCTCACACTACCAGTGCCCTGTGGCTCCTGCCATGCTGTAGTACTCAGGAACTGTATTTATTCTTTGCTGACTTTTACGTTTTCTTTTATTGCTGCTGTGATGCGGAGTTGTCATAATAAACATCATTGACTTTTATCTAAGTTGTCGTGGTCACGCCTTCGGGCAGTTATTATTCATGTTACTTACATGTCCAGGGGTCTGATACAACCTCCCAGGTTCCGGTACATCTCAGCCCCTACAACTGAGGCTGCCTCCCGTCAGCTCAGGCCCTCAGTTGTGACATAAGGCCTTTCAAGAGAAACTCAGCCCCCTTCTCCTTCAGGCCTGCAATGCCATATCATCAACGACTCCTCTATCGGGCCAGTCCTTAAGCGCCCATATTACTGTCATCCCAAAGGACTCTAAAGACCCGACGCTCCCTTCCAACTATAGACCGATATCGCTATTAAATGTAGATGTTAAATTGTTTGCAAAACTTATGGCTAATCGCCTTAAACCATTACTGCCAGATATAATACACCCTGACCAGGTCGGCTTTGTTATGGGCAGAGAAGCAAGAGACAATACTATTAGAGTCATTGACCTGATAGCACATGCACAGATTACTGATACTCCTCTCATGCTCCTTTCAACAGATGCAGAAAAGGCCTTTGATCGGGTGGATTGGGATTTTATGGAGGCAGTTCTTCGGCGCTTGGGTCTGGGAGATGTTTTTCTGCAGAGAATTCTTTCATTATATAGAGCCCCGTCTGCTCGGGTTAGGGTGAATGGCGTTCTTTCTGAACCCATATTGATCTCCAACGGTACACGCCAGGGTTGTCCACTCTCACCCTTAATCTTTGTTCTATGCATGGAGGCCCTGGCTCGTGCAATAAGATCCAACCCTAACATTACGGGCCTGCAGGTGGGCAAAACTGACCATCGTCTGGCCCTCTTTGCAGACGACCTATTGGCGGTCATAACAAATCCTTTGATTTCTCTACTCAACCTTATGAAAGAATTTATGCGGTTCGGAGACATGTTGAATTTTAAAATTAATTATTTAAAATCCATGGCAATGAATATCACGCTCCCACCAGCCACGGTATCCCTCTTGTCGCAATCATTCCAATTCACATGGCAAAAATCCCATATTACATATTTAGGAATTCAAATCCCATCGGCTCTCGCCACTATAGCTAGTATCAATCATACTCCTTTACTTCGCAAACTGCGACAGGAGATGAAGCACTGGCTCACGCAGAGGTTCTCATGGCTAGGTCGTATAAATATAGTAAAGATGAACATTCTCCCCAGGTTGTTATACCTTTTCCAAACCGTCCCTTTGAAACTTCCCCCACAATTCTTAGCTGAAGCACACAAGGCGATAAGCCATTTCATTTGGGGTGGCCGGAAGCCTAGGTTCAAGCATAGCCATTTATCTAGGCTGAAATCTCAAGGCGGGCAACAATTACCTATGATTTCAACATACTACCATGCCACACTACTACATAGAGTTATAGACTGGTCACGCCCCGCTTCCCATAGGAAGCAGTGGGTTGACCTGGAGTCTTCTTCCACTAATCTTAACCTACAGGCAGTGCCCTGGTCCCCTAGATTTAGTCGCTCATCACATCCCACTGTGGGGCCCACCTTAGCTTTATGGCGGACACTTCGCTATAAGATGGGAATCACGTCTAAACGAACGTCCCTTATGCCTATTTTCGATAATCCGTTATTCCCCCCGGGAAGGTCTAATAAGATTGCTTCTAGATGGGGGGGGCGGGTGTGACTAGGGTAATTCACTTGATTGCACATGGCAAACTCAAAACGTTCTCTGAAATACAGAAAACGGGCGATACACCCGCTAAAGATTATTGGTTTTACCTTCAGGTTCACCACTTTGTTACCTCACAGCGAGAGGCGATAGACCTTTATAAGGCCCTCACTCCCTTTGAATCCATGTGCAGTCAGGAGATAGCCCTCTCACATGTAGTGTCAGGTATCTACAAGATTCTTCAACAGGGTTCCTTTCCTACGGTCCCTTCTTTCTGTGACGCCTGGGATAAAGATCTGATACATCGGGGAATCAAGATCCAATGGGACACACACTGCAGGGTTATGGCACAATGCTCCACTAGCCTGGACATTGTGGAAACACAATACAAATTACTGACGAGATGGTATAAATGTCCGTCTCTCCTACATAAATTTTACCCCTCAGTTTCTCCCCTATGCTGGCGATGTAATAAGGATACTGGTACATTGATCCACATATGGTGGGATTGCCCGTCAATTATCCCATTTTGGAATACAATTATGGATCTATCAACAAAGATTTTGGGAGGCCCAGTTCCACCGGGTCCGGACTTTTGGCTACTATCACATTCAGATATACCCCTTTCTCGCTACAAGAAGTCCCTCCTTAAACACTTAAATAATGCGGCAAGAGCTGTACTCCCGGTGCATTGGAGATCCACTAACCCACCAACAATATGGGAGTGGTTCCAACGCATTGACTTTTACATGCACATGGAAGATGTTTATTCTGCCGCCTTAGACAAATATTCGGACTATGTGGCTACCTGGTTTCTTTGGATTGACTTTAAGACCACTAAGACCTATGCTGACTACGCACCCTGAATACACACTGACGATGGAAGTTGTTGGGGCCTCCACGTTGCCCTCTAAATGTTTTACGTCTGTGGCCTATCTGCCCCCCCCCATTTTTCTTCTCCTTTCTCCCTTCTTCCCCTCTTTTTGTTTGTTTCCAAATGTTTGCTGCTTCACACTTTGTTTAAATACTGTGTTACTATGCAATATTGTTCCGGAGTTGCTCTTTATTTCAGATTCTGTGACTTCTGACGAACGTTACACAGTTTAGGATAACGTATATGAATCTGTTAATATCTCTTTTTCGCAACCATTTACTGATGTTTTATAACTACAGTTGATAAGATATGAGACTGCTGTCTATGCTCTATTTTTGATATGTATGTTGACATATTTGGAAAATGTTCTATATTGCAAAATGAAAAATAAAGAATTTAAAAAAAAAAAAAAAAAAAGGAGAAAGATCTTTGGAGAAATTAAGGGGGGTTATACAAACTAAATGTTTGATATAAAGGTTATTATAAAATGTTGGTATGAATTCTCTTGAATAAAATGTTGAAAAGACACCCCATAGGAGTGTGATAAGAAGATACATAATGAATGAAGTCTGTACTGTACTGAGAGCTTAGAATAAATATAAATATAAAGTAAAATGAAATTGAATCAATCTAATTTGTGAAAGCAGTAGAAGTTATGAGTCAAATTAAGTATATGTGTAAAAATTATTTATCAAGGTCGGTATATCTATCTATCTATCTATCTATCTAAATATACACACATATGTAGTGTGGCTTCTGCGCATGGAAAAGGGCTTCAACATGCGAATGCATCGTAGATGCGTTCCATGCTAAATCGGGCCCCACGTTTGCACTAACTAGAGTCAGCCCTAGGCTTTGTGATGGAATCCAAATAAAATATACAAATAGTGTCATTCCTGTGAGGTACAGGGTATAAGGAGTGACACACACACACACACACACACACACACACACACACACACACACACACTGTTGGACATGAAATAAAACTAATTGCTATTAAAATACCTTAGATCTTACGTCATCCTCACAGTGATGACATCTTATTAGTGGCAACCTATGAGGTTACTGCTCTTTGTTCCCTAGGAAATTCCCAGCACAAAACCTGCACCCATTTCCTGGGTGGAAGCTGCTCATGTAACGCCCACATGCACAGTGTCTGCACCAGAATATAAGGATGCATATATCTGGACATTCACATGAACATCCTCTCATCCAACACAGAGTAAGACATCTCTGAAGAAAACAGTTCACATCATTTATAAGAGATCTGAAGTGAAGATGATTTCTACAGCTGTTAAAGTAAGTAGAGTTTTCAAAGCTGTATATATAAATATGGTAAAACGTTTGGTAGATTAGCATTCTACATAATATGAGATCTACAGAATAAGTAAATATGTTTCAAATGATAACCAGTATTACTCTGCATATATGCAAATTGTGATTTTACTTTTGTTTAATTGTTTTTATTTCTATTATATTGTTTACTGTTGTTTTATGTGTAATTTAACAATGTAAACCTTACATGTAAAAAATATTTACATGTATAACAAACTTCCCAACATGATCTATTTCCACATAGTAATTCAGTATTCTGCTGCCAACTGACTGCATCGTATCACTGTACAAAATCATTTTAACTTTTATTATCTAACCCTAAAACAATGTAATTGAAAAATAAGTGCATAAGAACGCAGAGATAAGACTTCATTTGCCCATGAAGCTCTGTGGGTGTGTTTGCATTTGGAAATGTTTTACATGAGGATTTGTAAGAGGGACATAGTACAAAAAATCCGTTAAATTAAAAAAAAATGCAAACTGACAAAAAAACAGCAAAAACTATAAGATATTTACATGTGAATATATTTTATAAATATGTATAATGTTGCCAAGAGACGGGCAATAATGTACAGGTACAAAACTTAAAGGTCTATTTAAATAGCATGTAGTATGAAGGCGATCTAAAAAGCTAAAACAATGTATAATCTATAGTATTATTTTTATTCTGTACAATTACTACTATTCAAATTATATTGATGGGATCAATATTCTCCTAATAAAACAATGTAATTGAAAGTGTGAAAGTTTATGTCCTCCACATAATGTAAAGCGTAGCAGCCTCTAGTGGATGTAACAAGCTGCACAATGTGATAAGCTCCATAGGACATTGTTACATTAACCGGGACCAGGATAAGATTGTGCATTGATTAAAGTAGAACTGGTTATGGATTTCACAGCACACATAGGGAGGGGGTCATTCCGACCCGAATGTAGCTGTGCGGGAGACGCCCAGCACAGGGCAAGTCCACCCTGCATGTCAGGCAGCCCCCCCTCCCCCCCTTACAAGTACAAAAGCATCACACAGCGGCAATGCTTTTGTACTTGAAAAGTAACTCCCAGCAAGCGCAGCTCCTGCGGCTGCCCGGAAGTTACTTGTCGCTGCCCTGGGTCACAGCGGCTGCGTGTGATGTCATGCAGCCACTGCGGCACCGCCCCCCGCACGGTCCAGCCACGCCTGCATTGGCCAGATCATACCCACAATACGGTGGCCAAACGCTGCCGTGCCACCCCCTCCCGTCCAGCGACCGCCTCTGCCTATCAATCAGGTAGAGTTGATCGCTAGTCAACAACAGCCGTCGGCTGTCAGCCAATGCGCCGGTGCACTGCGGTGCCGGTGCATGCGCAATTCTGACCTGATCGCTGCGCTGCAATAAACTGCAGTGAGCAATCAGGTCAGAATGACCCCCCGTAATACAATAAAGTATGATATATTCAAATATTGTTTAAAATATAGAAAAGCTTGGTAGACAATTAGATATGATGTAATCATCACATTGGCATTAAAATGTATACTACAATAAGTAATTAATTTACATACAAAATTTCTATCAATCTTAGAGCACAAAGAGACTTCACCAACTATCAAGGCACATTCACAAGTCAGCTGCAAAAGGTAATTATCTAAAAATATAATGTTTAATGTTTCCACTATAATAATTCTGGTTTTGAAGTTAAATTGGTGAGCGTCCTACTGTAATCAATGTATTAGTACAATGTGGGTGACACAGTTATGGTACAGATGAGACATATAACTTTGTGCTGTTACCTTCCTGTATAATTACTACAAAGCTCTAGTATGTAGTAAAACAGAGTAGATATTATTATGAAGCATTTATGTCAGACAGATAACAAAACAGGTTTCATAGAGTAGAATTCAATTGTTTGAAAAGTCGGTTGGGTGTCTGTTTTTCCTGTCTATTAGATAGGGAAAAAACACACTCCCAACTGACTTTTCAAACAATTGAATATACCCCATAAGATTTAAAAAAAATTAAGAGGTGAAAAAAAGAAGTCTACACCAGGAATGTTAATGTGATCTGTCTCTTATCAGTGGCTGTGGAAAACCAGTTAGAAGAATCCGTCACCAACAGTTTTGCCTCATTCATCCATGAGATCCGCCCCGATCACCTCTCTGATATTGTGCGGCACAGAAGTAAGCGCATGATCCTGGACAGCATTGGGGTCGGACTGGTTGGCAGCACAACTCATGTCTTCAATATCGTGGTGAAATACTGCCAGGTAATACATGGGGATGATCTGTGATATTGTATCTCATCATCTGGGGTGGTGGGATGCGGTTACAGAACTATGGACTATAATAGACACTGAATAAACCTTTTACTATCACCTTTTTATATAGTTATATAAATTATATTATAATTCTGAATTATTATTTGTCACTTTTCATAGACACACTCATTTCATCCCCAGATCAGTAATCACTAACAATAAACTAGTAAAATATAGTGATTTACAAAGATGTAAATACAAATTTGAACCCCTTTCTCTGAGCACCATAACACAGAGACATATTTGGGGGACTGGGCCACAGGAGACACTGTACCCCAGGGCCCCTCTGTAAAGGAGTCCCCCCCTGCCGAAGCACACTGCCATCACTGGCACTTATCCTTGGGCAGCAGCAGATGGAAGAACCAGGCAGCGAGAATGCATGCAGGATAGCACAGAACTTCCCAACCAGAGGAGAGATAAGAGGGATAGCGGGCTGTAAGTGACCCAGGAACTCCAGCTACACCCCCTTCCCATAAACAGCAGCCAAGATTGATTTGTTTTTGTCCTGTATAACCTGTTACCTGTTATTCAGGACTGGAGAGAGAGATACACAGAGAGTTCCATGAGTCCCATCCATATGTAATTAGAATGGAGGCTGCTACTATTCTTGCATGTGACACGATGATATATTTTATTTTTATATGTGGACCTAGGCATTATTAAACCATTACTTTAAATCTAATATACATCACTGGTTTAAATTTGATATACACAATCTAATATACACTACCCCCCCCCCCCCCCTTACTTTCCCCAGAGTACACTGCTGCACTGTGCAGTCCCATAGTGGGGGCGGGCAAGAAGACACATGGGGCGGTGCTGACAAGTGTCTAGGACGCCACAAGGGCTTAATCCGGCCAAGCCATAAGATCTGTATCTAATATTAATTATATTTTGATTGTGTACAAATATTTTAAATATTGAATTTAGATTGTTTTCTTGTTTCAGGATCTATACTTTTCAACATCTGGAAATTCTGCCCTTTGTTCAGTCTATGGGCAGAAAGGTTTAAAGCTCTCTCCAACCCTGGCTGCCTATGCCAATGGAGTTGCTGTAAGTAGACATTACTATAAATAAAAATAATAAAATGATTATACAGCTGCAGGTCCATCTAATCATTTCCCTGTCACCTCAGGCTCACTCCATGGACTTTGATGACACGTGGCACCCTGCCACACACCCTTCTGGTGCCGTGCTTCCTGCCATCCTGGCACTGTCACAGATACTTTCACAAGGCAGAGAGATCAGTGGTGAGGAACTGCTGACGGCTTTCAATGTGGGGATTGAAATACAAGGAAGACTTATGGGTTTCTCCAGCGAAGCAAAGAGCATTCCTAAAAAGTGAGTAGTTAGTCCCAATGGTTGATGAAAACAATTTCCCATAATGTACCAATATTATTTACTAGGGTACAGAGCTACATATTTATTAGAAAAATGTAAGAGTAATTTATTAAGCATAAATACATATACAGTACTGTAAATGTTTGTACATGTTCATGTAGATTTTAATTGCAATCTGGATATATAGACATTTCCAGACATCACTGTGGATATAGTCCCCATCTGTCTCTATAAGGATCACAGCATTATAGCATCATGCCCTCCTCAGGGGACTGCTCCATCCTTCTAGGAAATGTTAGTCTCTATAGAGCTTGGACACTTTAAGGCATGACCATCTTCCTAAAGAATACTGTAAATGTTATTATACCATATAATGGGGCTCAATCCGAGTTGATCGCTCGCTAGCAACTTTTTGCAGCGCTGCAATCAGATAGTCGCCGCCTATGGGGGAGTGTATTTTTTGCTTTGCATGTGTGCGAATGCCTTTGCAGCCGAGTGGTACAAAAACAGTTTGTGCAGTTTCTGAGTAGCTCTGAACTTACTCAGCCGCTGGGATCACTCCAGTCTTTTTGGTCCCGGAATTGACGTCAGACACCCACCCTGCAAATGCTTGGACACAAACAGAAAAACAGCAACAATAAGGCAGCACTTGCAGAGATGAATTGTCTAATTATCAATATAATTTATTATGCTTAAAACTGTCAATAAAACAATTAAAAATGAATTTACACTGCAGTAAATAGCCTCTAATCACCATGTATACAGCACATATGCTTGTTCCGAATTTTCCATAAGACCCTAAATGCTCAGAACCAAGTTTATCCTGGGGCTATAGCATAGTCCCTGGACCGTAGAAGTGTATTCCAACGCTGGAGGATTAGCAGTTCCAATATTGAATCATTAAATAGGAAAGTCCTCACCAGTTGTGCGTATTGTAAACAGAGTCCAGTCCTTGGTTGCGGATGTGGTTCAATGCTGGCAGCATTTAGGGTCTTATGGAAAATTCGGAACAAGCATATGTGCTGTATACATGGTGATTAGAGGCTATTTACTGCAGTGTAAATTCATTTTTAATTGTTTTATTGACAGTTTTAAGCATAATAAATGATATTGATAATTAGACAATTCATCTCTGCAAGCGCTGCCTTATTGTTGCTGTTTTTCTGTTTGTATCTATTATATAGGTGTGACTGACCTATTCAGGCAGCAGCTACACAGTCAAAATTGGAATTACGCTTACAGCGCCCTTTCCAACCTAGGTTGGTTTGTCCCAATTTTTTGCAAATGCTTGGACACGCCTGCGTTTTCCCAAACACTCCCAGAAAATAGGCAAATGACACCCATAAACGCCCTCTTTCTGTCAATCACCTTGTGATCGACTGTGCGAATGGATTCTTTGTTAAATCCATCGCCCAGCACGATCCTCTTGTACACGTACGACACGCCTGCGCATTGCGGTGCATACACCTGCACAGTTTTGCTGAGTTTTAACCTGATTGCAGCGCTGCAAAAAGTTGCTAGCGAGCGATCAACTCGGAATGACCCCCAATGTGTACATGTTACTGCCATACAAATAAATAATGTAATCATATTTTCTCAATACAGATTTCATCCACCATCTGTGGTTGGCACCATGGGAAGTGCTGCAGCATCAGCCAAACTCCTCTCATTAGATAAAGATCAATGCACTCATGCCCTGGCGATTGCAGCCTCCCTTGCTGGGGCTCCTATGGCAAATGCTGCCACCCTGGCTAAACCCCTGCACATTGGCAATGCCACAAGGTTAGGTCTGGAAGCTGCTATACTGGCTGCTAAGGGAATGGAGGCCAATACTCTCATACTTGATGATGTGCCCGGCTGCGCTGGGTTTAGTGCATTTTATGGCGATTACCAGCCTACATCATTATCTCCACCAGGAAAACATTATGAATTTCTCCTTGAGAAGCAAGACATTGCATTCAAGTCTTTTCCTGCACATCTAGGAATGCACTGGGTCGCTGATGCTGCTGTCTCAGTTAGGAATAGAGTTGTCCAACAATATGGCTCATTTGACCCATCCACCATTCAGTCTATTATTCTTAGAGTCCCAGTATCCAAATACATTAACAGGCCCTATCCAGACTCAGAGCACCAGGCTCGCCACTCTTTCCAGTTCAATGCCTGCACCGCACTCCTGGATGGTGAAGTCAACATCCGCTCCTTCCATGAAGACACCATGTTTCGTACAGAACTCCAGAATCTCCTGAGCAAAGTGGTGGTGGAACATCCTCGAGATAATGAAGCCAACTTTGACAAGATGTATGCAGAGGTGGCTCTGCTGCTGAGAAATGGGGATCTGGTGACCGGGAAATGTGACACTTTTTATGGTCATTGGAGAAAACCACTGAGCCGGGAATCACTGCTGAAGAAATTCACCTCCAATGCCAGACATGTCCTGCAGGAGAACCAGGTGCAAGGTGTAATACAGATAGTAGACAATCTGGAGAGTGTCAAAGACAGCTCCCTACTGCCATTGCTACTTCAGTAACTCACATAAGTATTCCTCTTACTCTGTTTACAACAATCCTAAGGCGGGACTTTAGGGTGATATTTATTATTCAGTGTATAGTATGTATAAAAGATCTATTTTTCTTATCAGATGTATGACAAAAATTATGCTGTTTTAAGAGCTACAATATGTCACAGCTCAAAAAACTAAAATAGTTGTATATTGAAAGAGCGTCATTATTACTTTGCTATAATATTTTTGAAGGTGGGCATCATCATCCTCTAAATCTCTGGTCTATAATAGTCCGATGTGTCTGGTTAGGTTTGGCAACTTCTAGATGATATTAAGGACTTACATTTCATGGTGAAGCCAAGTCCTTTCCCATCAGACACCCTAGTGCACATGTGACATACCCTCCCTCAGTTGCTCAGTTATATAAGTGTGCTAGAATATATTGTGCATTAAGATGTACTATTAGGTGTAATCATTTCATGACGTCAATAAATCATGAGACACCATGTGTCACGTGCCTCACTTATCTTACTGGATCCTAATGGATTAATAATCTGAATATTGTTTAGGCCGACTAAATGATTGCCTCTACTGAGTGTAGGATGACAAATGGTGGGTTATACTGTTTCTCCTGACCATTTACAGGCACCCTATTATACACTTGTTAAATAATTATTTATTTTTATTTTTTAACACATAGATTTGATTAAACTGTTGTTTGTTTGTTTTTGTTAAGAATATTTTAATATATTTATATTTTAGTGTACTTATAGGTGCCTATTTAGAAGTGTCCACATATTAAATGCAGATGTTGAATTGTTTACAAATGTAATATACTTTAGAATATGAATCAAATCTGCTGACTGTATTTCCTATGATACAAATACTTTATGTTTTGTACATTAAATTGTGTTTGAAAAATAACATTGACCATTTATTTATTGTCTTTATTAAAGTGTATAACTTATGATGGAGTTCAAAGTTAACCTAGAAATTTGTGTGGAGTTTATAAAGCTGTCATTATGTTAATAACTGTTAATGGCAATTACAAATGAGAATTATGATAATAGATAGATAGATAGATAGATAGATAGATAGATAGATAGATAGATAGATAGATATTATAAAAGAGGTTATCTATTTTTCATAACAATACTTTTTGTATGACTCTTTAGCAGAAGATATAACCACTAGCCATGAAAATGCAGCCTATCAATTTTTCAATGTAATAGGAACTAATGACACCTTAAGATGACCACACATTACACCACACAGTGGTGTCCAATATTCACATTACACCACACAGTAGTGTCTGTTATTCACATTACACGCTCAGTAGTGTCCAGTGGTGGATTTCCCACTATTCACGTGAAGCTGCTTTGATGGTCTCGAGGCATCCGGACCGGCACCCGAAATGAAGGGGGCAGTGATGTGATTGGGGGGTTGGGATGGCCAATAATGTTCATAGGGGTGGCCTGACCCCTAAATCCACCCCTGGCAGTGTCAGTTATTCACAATATACCACATAGTAGTTTCTTTTATTGTCCATTATTCAAATTACACTACACAGTAGTGTCCATTATTCACATTACACCACACAGTCCTTTATTCACATTACACTGCACAGTAGTGTCCATTATTCATGCACAGCAGTATCTGTTATTTAACTCACACTGCAAGAAGCGCACGTTATTCACATTACACCACACATTAGTGTATGATAATGATATTCACATTACACCACACAGTAGCAACCGTTATTCACATTAAACTGCACAGTAGAATCCGTTACTCACAATATACCACACAGTAGCATCCGTTATTCACATCACACTGCACAGTAGTGTCCAATATTCACATAACACCACACAGTAGTGTCCATTACTCATATTACACCGCACAGTAGTGTCCATTACTCACATTACACTGCACAGTAGTATCTGTTATTCACATTACATCACACAGTAGCATCCGATATTCACAGTACACCACACAGTAACATCCGATATTCACATTACACTGCACAGTAATGTCTGCTCAGAGCCGTAACTAGGTGTGTGCAGAGTGTGCCTTGCACACAGCGCACTTGTGGAGGGAGCGCATCCCTATGCTGCAGGGTCAGCTGGGAGCCAGGACACTGAATGGAGGAACAAGCATGCAGCACAGCTCCGGAGCTGTCCCCTTGCCTGCCAGAGCAGCCCCGCCTCCCACTCAACACTCCCAGTTCCAATGCACCTGGTAGCATCTAGTTACCACTCTCCAGAATGTCCCACCTTCCCAGAATGCCGGTGTGGGTGCAAGGTCTTTGAGCACGGCATTCTGGGAGCGGACACAGTGGTGGGAGTGATGGCTCGTTGTGTTCTACGCGCGGCCGCCCACAAGCACCAGCCAGGCCCCCGTCTGCAGCCTGTAGCCTGCCTGAGCCCCTGCCACTGAGGAGAAGTCCTGCCAGCTGCCACCCACCTAGTCCAGGATCCCGGCAGCAGCACAGCACTCGGCCAGCTGTCAGCCTCAACACTGAAGGGAGAGTGCTGACTCTACCCCCACACCCCCTGGTGAGTGCGGATGTTTCTGTCTTCTCTCTTTCTCTCTCTCTCTTTGTAAAATGTGGTCTCTGCCAGCCTAATGTGTAAAAAGGGGGTCTCCTTCAGCCAATGTGTAAAAAGGGAGTCTTTGCCAGCAAAATATGTAAAAAGGGGTTTCTATCCGCCTAATGTGTAAAAAGGGGGTCTCTGTCAGCCAATGTGTGAAAAGGGGGTATCCGTCAGCAAAATGTATAAAAAGGGGGTCTCCGTCAGCCAAATGTATAATAAGGGGGTCTCTGTCAGCCAATGTGTAAAAAGCGGGTATCTGTCAGCCAAATGTTTAAAAAGGAGTCTCTGCCAGCCTAATGTGTAAAAAGGGGGTCTCTGCCAGCCTAACATGTAAAAAGGGGTCTCTGCCAGCCTAACATGTAAAAAGGGGGTCTCTGCCAGCCTAATGTGTAAAAAGGGGGTCTCTGCCAGCCCAACATGTAAAAAGGGGGTCTCTGCCAGCCTAATGTGTAAAAATGGGTCTCTGACAGCCTAATGTGTAAAAAGTGGTCACTGCCAGCCTAATGTGTAAAAAGTGGTCACTGCCAGCCTAATGTGTAAAAAGTGGTCACTGCCAGCCTAATGTGTAAAAAGGGGGTTTCTGCCAGCCTAATGTGTAAAAAGGGGGTCTCTGCCACCCTAATGTGTAAAATGGGCTCTACCTGGTGTAATGTGTGTAAGTAGCACTACTGTGCGGCATAATTTAAATAATGGAGACTACTGTACAGCGTTACATGAATTTGTATTATTTTGTGGCCATGCCCCTTCCTCATGAAGCCACGCCTTTATATTTTAGCTGCACACCTACGGTGTACACTGACCTTGTTTTGTACATGAGGGGGGCGATGCTGTTTCTTGCACACAGCGCTAAAATGTCTAGTTACAGCACTGCATCTGCTGGTCACATTATACTGCACAGTAGTGTCTGCTAGTCACATTACACCACACAGTAGTTCATGTCTTTTATTTGCATTAACAAATATGGTAAGTTTTTAAACAATACCCAGGGAGTGCAATAAAATGAACAACAATTTTTATTACATACAGATGGAGCAACGCTAATAGTGGCTCTGTCTGTGCCTGGGCACGCACGCCTAGGTGCGTCCATCACAACATCTGGGCTGCGCGGATCGTCTATTCCCGCCAGGAGTGAACGTTTGTGATGGAGCCACACTAGATGAGTGTGGCTCCATCTGTATATAATGCACATGAGTATAGTAAAACATTAGTAAGGAGACTTTAAGATTCCTAAGGGACTCCAATATAATTAATATTCCCACCAATATGTCTTTTCCGTGGGAAAAAGAGATATATTTGACAGACTTCAGAACAGTCATTTTCTTCTATTCAGTAGAAGGAGAGACACTTCTACACTCACGTCATGCTTGACCTCCCCACTGCGGTTTTAGCTTTGCTTGTGGTTTGGTCTTGGATAATGGAGCAAGCAGCGGCTCGTGTATTCCCCAGCTGAGTGCTATGCTTGACCTCCCCTGTCATGACTCCGATCACTGCAATTAATCAAGTATGCCAATCTGAGAATGCTGCCTGTGATACCTTACAGATTACCTCAGTGCATGTGGTAGATCCACTTGGTAACTGCTACCAGCAGAAGTACCGGTTGCTGCATCAGTCAGGCCAAGCGTCTTTGAGGTACCATGCCCAGGGCCAGCTTCTGCTCCCACCCGCACTTACAATTATTAGAACGGAAAAAAATAGATAACATGAGCCTCTCAAGGCTTTGGGTGTGAAAACACAAATTTCAGAATAAAGATTAAGATTTTTAATCCAAGTCAAAACTTCAAAGTTTGTTGTTATAGGAAAAAAGGTCACAAGTATAGAATAGTTTAAATAGTCACACAAGTAATTAAAATCTCAATAAATAAAAATAGGGAAAAAAAGGTACAATTTTCATATCACCTACGCAGAGCTGAACACTGATTGAGGTGAAGACTCCTCCGATAGGGATGTTTCATTATGATCACTTAGATCCCTTCACAATGAATGAACAATCTGCAGACAGAGTTCCTCATATTTAAAACCCACTGCAGTCCCCCTCTTGACCCCTCCCTTGGGAGTAGGTTATCCCTCCCACAGTCAAAGTGTAACGAGTCTCAGTTTACACTGTGGGGTCTCTGAGCCATACTAGCAGGGTTGGATGGCCTTATCTTTTAATTGTTTATTTGAAGCTGGTTTAACTAGGATTGTGTACACATACTGGACTCATTTTTACAATAGGCCAGGAAGAAAATGTCATACCTTGCTGGCCACAACATCTCTGAGGGATCCCTCCCAGATACTTAAATGCATTCTCCAAGCAAACTCTGGTTTCCTGCATTAAAGGGTATCTGACACCCCTGGCTGTACTGTAAACAAGCTGTGACCTAGCAGAGTAATTAGGTTTCAACCAGTTGTCAGCCTAATACATTTTCTACAATACAATAAACTGTACATTGATAAATCACCCAAAGTGACAGTGTGTTTATGATTGGGCTGATTGCCATATACCATTTTTGCTGATTCCACTTATATCGACACCCAGGTTATATTTTCTAGTGGATTATACATCTGAAGCTTTTTGATATGGTTGCTTTCTGTTCCAATCATATTTTATTCACTATTGGAATAAATAGCATTTGTTTTTAAGACGGTCCTTCTATTGGTCCTTTTTTGGTTTTATACTTGTGGAGTTGGAGTGATCAACCTCCATCTATATCCAGTGAGGATCCAATTGGAGGCCCGAAAGAAACCTTTATGTGCTTTAAACATCCTTACTACAAGAAAGCATACATGTAAAAGATCACTTAAGTTCCTGTTTCCACTGTGGTTTTAAGAGGAAGAGGATCTTTTTCCATTCTGGATTGGGACTATCTACACATCCTTCTCTCTCCTACGTACACCGTGGGTGGAACTATTTATGCTTGCAGTATTACGCTATTGTACGTTTATTCTTTTTTATGTGACCATCATTGAATGACGCATTATTCGACTTTAACGTGGAACCATCATATTGAGAATCAACTACTGTATATTGTTGGACTATTTGGAGCGCTAAGTAAGATTGTACCTTTCTTTTTGTGCTTAAACGTTTGGGTTGTGGTAACCTTTCCTGTACCATCTTTTGCTGCTCTAATAGTGCTGCGCCAGAGGTAGAATTATCTTTTCTTTAAATCACCCAATGCGAATAATACAATTTCAATCATGCCCATTTCAATATAAATTTGGGCATTCCTTACACTCAACCTCCGTTGTGGTTATTGGTGCTGTGTGTGGTCTGACTTTTCACGAGGGAGCAAGCAGCAGCTTCTGTGTTCCCCAGCCACAGTGCAGGAAAGCAGGATAAGCAGTCTTATAAGCGCTTCCGCTGTAGTGTACTCCAAGTAAGGTTGCCACTCGATGCAGGTGATGGTCCTTTGCCGCTGCAGGGAGGAAGAACGTGAGCGTAGGTTGCATCCAGTGGTGGATTCAGGGGGGGGGCACTCGGGCCCGTGCTCCCCCTGTTATTTGTGGCCTCCGTCCCCCGTCCCCTCCCGGCGCTGCACAGGGAGATGACGGGCGCCCGCTGAGATTGTGTTACCAGCGGGCGCCCGTCTCCCTGCACAGCGGCAGCTGGAGGCAGGAGCTCAGTACTGAGCTCCAGCTTCCGGCGCTGTCACTGTGCGGCATGCGCTATGGGAGAGACGTCAGTCATGACGTCTCTCTCATAGTGCTGAGGAGCGGATGCCAAGAGGAGGACTGCAGCAGTCTGGAAGCGGGAATGGGGCTCGGTAAGTATGATGGTTTTTTCTTCCCTAGTGCAGCGGGGGCATCTACGGGGGGACATTACTACTGGGGGGGGCATTAAGGGGCATTACTACTGGGGGCAAACTACTGGGGGGCATCTACTGGGGGCATTACTACTGGGGGGTCATCTATTGGGGGCATTACTACTGGGGGCAGCTACTGGGGGCATTACTACTGGGGGGGTATCTATTGGGGGCAAACTCCTAGGGGGCATTACTACTGGGGGCAAACTACTGGAGGACATTATTACTGGGGGGCATCTACTGGGGGCAAACTACTGGGGGACATTATTACTGGGGGGCATCTATTGGGGGCAAACTACTGGGGGACATTATTACTGGGGGCCAACTACAAAGGGGCTAACTACTGGGGGCATACTACAGGAGGGCATTACTACTGGCAGCGTAACTACAGGGGTATTACTACTGGTGGCTTAACTACAGGGGCATTACTACTTGGGGGCTAAACTACAGGGGGGCCAAACTACTGGGGGCATAACTACAGAAGCCAAACTACTGGGGGATAACTACAGGGGCCAAACTACTGGAGGCATTACCACTGGGGGCAAAACTACAAGGGGGGCATTACTACAGGGGCTAAACTACAATGGGGCAAACTACAGGGGGGCATTACTACTGGTGGTTAAACTACAAGCAGGCAAACTACTGGGGGCATTACCACTGGGAGGCTAAACTAAAGGGGGCGGGGGTAAACTACTGGGGTCATAATTGCAGGGGCATTACCACTGGGGCATAACTACTAGGGCGCTAAATGACTGGGGGCATTACTACAGGCAACATTACTACTGGGGGCAATACGGGCATTGCATAAGGGGCACCACTACTTTGGGGTCTATATAAGGGGCACTACCAGTACAGTGGACATTGCATAATGAGCGCTACAACTGTGGGCATTGTATAAGAAGCGCCACCTCACATGCACCGAAGCCACACGCAAATGTACTTGCCCCTTCCATGGTGCCCCCCCTATTATTTTCTTCTGGATCTGCCCCTGGTTGCATCCAGTGTTGTTGGTGAGCAGGATAATAGATGTACTGAGTTTAATTGTATACGAGTCCCTTGTCCTTAATGCGTTTCCCCGCTGTCAGGATATAGCAGTTTCCTCAGAAGGTAGCATTCATGTGTATTGGAAGTCAGGAGGTCTATTTAAACAGGTAATAGCCAATCCAGTTACACCTGTGTTTAGGTGGTATCAGGTGTCTAATCATTCTCTTTGAATGGCAATAAAAGTATAGACATCAGCATAAAAAGGTGATATATGGCTAAAAAAAGAATTAATAAATGTTCACATTGTCTATATTTGATAATAATCCCACTTATAGTATATACAATAAAACATATTTATGTTTCTAATTGCATTCTTGATCCAAATTCTGGACTTACGGTGCCTTGCTAAAGTATTCACCCCCTTGGCTTTTTGCCTATTTTGTTACATTACAACCTGTCATTTATTTATTTTTTCTTTATCTGAATTTTATGTGATGAATCTGCACAAAATAGTCTAAATTGGTAAAGTGAAATGAGAAAAACGTATATAAAAAAGAATTTTTATAAATAAAAAATCTGAAAATTGACATGTGCATATATATTCGCCCCCTTTGCTATGAAGCCCCTCAAAAGTTCTAGTGCAACCAATTACCTTCAGAAGTCACATAATTAGTGAAATGAAGTCTACCTGTGTGCAATCTAAGTGTCACATCATCTGTCAGTATAAAAGCACCTTTTCTGAAAGGCCCCAGAGGCTGCAACACCCTGGAGCACCACCAAATCCATCATCTTCAAATGAAAAGAACACGGTACCACAACAAACCTACCAAGAGAGGGCCGGCCACCAAAACTCACAGACCGGGCAAGGAGGGCATTAAACAGAGATGCAGCACAGAGACCAAAGGTAACCCTGAAGGAGCTGGAGAGTTCCGCAGCAGAGACTGGTATATCTGCGCATGTGACCACAATAAGCCGTACACTCCATAGAGCTGGAATTTATGGAGAGTGGCCAGAAAAAGCCATTACCTAAGTGTTAAAAATAAGGCACGTTTTGAGTTTGCCAAAAGGCATGTGGTCAACTCCCCAAATGTATGGAGGAAAGTGCTCTGGTCAGATGAGACTAAAATTGAACTTTTCAGCCACCAAGGAAAACACTATGTCTGGTGCAAACCCAATACATCCCATCACCCCAAGAACACCATCCCCACAGTGAAACATGGTGGTGGCAGCATCATGCCGTGGGGATGTTTTTCAGCACCAGGGACTGTGAAACTGTTTTGAGTCAAGGGAAAGATGGATGGTGCTAAATACAGGGATATTCTTGAGCAAAACCTGTTTCAGTCTGCCTGTGATTTGAGACTGGGACGGAGGTTCACCTTCCAGCAGGACAATGATCTGTAGCATACTGCTAAAGCAACACTTGAGGGGCTTAAGGGGAAACATTTAAATGCGTTGGAATGGCCTACTCAAAGCCCAGATCTCAATCCAATTGAGAATCTGTGGTCAGACTTGAAGATTGCTGTTCACAAGCGGAAACCATGAATATATAGGAGCTGGAGCAGTTTTGCCTTGAGGAATGGGCAAAAATCCCAGTGGCAAGATGTGGCAACCTCATAGAGACTTATCCAAAGCGACTTGCAGCTATAATTGACGCAAAAGGTGGCTCTACAAAGTACTGACTTTAGGGGGGTGAATAGTTATGCATTGTAGCCATGTAAGTAATATATAGGAAAATATTAAGAGAATGGATAATATATATAAATAAATATAATATAATAAATATTTAGAAAAATATAATATTTATGTAAGTAATTAATGTGAGAATTCATATACTAAAATACATATATACAGTACATTAGGTACAATAGTAAAATGTTCCCTCTGATGTTATGTGATATAATATAGTTTATTGTGGTTTTGAATTGTTATATGTTGTGGTATTTATGTGAAATGTTGTATGCATATAGGTATACTACACATGGGGCATGAGAAGGGTGCTCAGTTTATATAACAGATTTGTAGTCAAAGTCTGTCAGAGGTCCCCGCGCGCTGCTTCGAGGCGGCAAAAAGGGTGTCCTCGAGCCGTCCTACACATCCACGCGCTGTTGGAGAAATGATCTGCCGGACGGGAAGAGCGGGACCCCTCACGCTCGCTAGACTGACCGCGAGATACTGGAAGAAGGGGGAGGTGATTGGCAGCGGACTACGGTAAAGGGACCAATTAGGGTCCGCCGGTCAGCGCGAGCCTTACTGTAGCAGAGAATAAAAGAAGGCTCTTCAGCGCTGAGCGGCAGACTGGAGTTCCCTCGGTGAGAGCGCAGTTCCCTACCGCTGCCTTGCCACTCATAGAGCTGGAGTTGGCGGAGGTTAGCACTGGGGCTGAGCCGGCGCCGAGTAGCAGCATCATCAGGTAGTGCTGTGGGGCATAGGATTGGATGTCGCTGGATGTCTCCCCTGCTACCGCTCACCTCCACTGTAGACACTGAGGGAGCAGAGAGGAGACTGACAGCGCAGCCACCTAATGCAATACCCAGGGATATGCGCTGACCTTGCCTAACTTGCCACCATTCACACTATGCTGTAAACATTGACTGGAAGGTAGGAGGGTTGAGGACGCTGCCCTTATTGTACTAAGCATACAGGCACATCTTAAAGGTATCTTCCCCTCCCGCACCAAATATTTATTATAATATATATATATATATATATATATATATATATATATATATATATAACTCCATGTAAGAAATGGCACTCAGAGTCAGCATTGGTAAGCAAAAAGACGAATCTGTATTGAAGTTGAGTACTTTCGGGGACAGCACCCCGTCCTCAGAACCTTACAGCAGATAAGACAGATGCTACAATAACAAACTTACCCACAATTTAAACCTCCAGTCTCCAATCACCACCGTTCAAGCCTCCCGCGATTCAGCCAGCGTCCACAGCTGGGACCCGACGAGCGTGACGTCACCCGGCGGAAGTGGTCACGTCGCCATGGAAACAACAGGCCTGCGTTCCACCAGGACCGGAAGACTGCGTTCCAAGACGCGCGGCCCTTCCAGCGGCTGTCACTGCATAGCCGGTCACATAACAGTGACGCTGACTAAGCTAATCTCGGGGTTCTCGAACAAGGGACTTGGCCCCAAACACCCCCACCACAGACACAAAGTAATACAAACATATAGCAGCACAAATATATCACATAAGAATATGCAAACATAAAACATGGAAATAACAAGACACACAATAGCAGCAGTTTAGTGGAAACTATCTCCAATTGTACAACGAGTATTCTCAATCCATAGAGAAACCCAGTGTACACAAAGAGAAAGAGAATAAACATAATCACAGATATTGAACAAAAAACTGGACATGTATATCCCCCAAAGGACTAATCATGCAGCCTTCAATCAAGTATGCCACTCAAAATCATGGACAGACAGCCCCCAAAATGCAAGGAGGCATATCGTACAGCAAAAGACGGAACACCAGTGCTAGTTTAAACTGTTCCAATTTATCTTGTCATTAAGACCTCCTGGTTTAATGGTACCCAGCCTCACAATCCAACGGGATTCTTTAAGCAACAGGGCCTTAGCTCTATCGCCCCCTCGGAGTGATTCTGGGACATGGTCAATCATAAAATATCTAATATCCTCAAATTTATGTTTAAGTTGCTTGAAATGACGGGGAACTGGTTGATCAATATCTTTACCTGCTAATGATAAGCGTATCGCTGATCTGTGCGCGTTCATGCGTTCCTTAAACTTGCGTGTGGTCTGTCCTACGTAGAATAACCCACAAGGACAGACCACCACGTACACCACAAACGACATGTTACAGGTTAAGACAAACCTCATATCATACATTTTATCAACATGTGGATGTTTAAACTTGGTGCATGGAACAATGAAACGACAAGTAGTACAGTCGTTGCATGAGTAACACCCAAAAGGTTTCCTGTACACATTCGGGATCTGTGGTGCATTACGACCTGTAATATCGGTATGCACCAAAAGATCTTTAAGGTTACTACCTCGTCTAAAGGCGTTTACCCCTAAACATTGGGAGTTCACTATCAGTGCTCACAATGGGCCACAAAGCTTTGGTGGCCTGTTTAATTATCGGACTAGCCACTGTATAGTCACTGGCCCAGGGCAGAATCTGATCTTGATTCCTACTACGAGGGCTTAATAATTCAGATCTAGACATATTTAACACCCTAGCCTTTTGAACCAAAAGGGACTTCTTATCATAACCACGAGCCAGAAATTTATCAACAACTGTATCAAGTTCCAAAGGAACCGTAGCGGCATTGCTGCAAATGCGGGCAACCCGCATCATTTGGGAAAGTGGTAGCCCTTGTTTTAGAGCCGTCGGGTGGTGACTAGATGCTACAAGTAGCGTGTTTCTGTCGGTAGCCTTGGTGTGTACCTCTGTAGTAAAACAACTATTAGATAGTATCACATGAACATCTAAGAAGTTCACATCTGTACTACTTGACGTATACGTAAACTTAATTGGGGTATCTAACCCATTAATCTCCAGCATCATATTTTCAAATTCATGTTGACCACCCGTCCATAACAGGAACACATCTTCTATGTAGCGCTTGTAGAGTAGGATGCTCCCCCGATAGCGACTATTCTGGAAGAACATCCGACTCGCAAGCTCAAACATAAACACATTTGCATAGGAAGGTGCTACGGGAGAACCCATAGCACACCCCCTTAATTGCAAATAAAAACAACCATCAAAAATAAAATAATTCCGGCATAATGTCAACTCAAGCAACTGCATAAACAGAGAATGATCAAACTCCTCCTGTGGAACAAAAGACTGTATGAATCCCTTCATGGCTTCTAGACCCCCCTCATGAGGAATACTAGTATATATGGAATCCCAGTGTGACCAATATTGTAGGGAGCTCCTGAAATTCAAAAGGAGCAAAAGGTTTGCAGTGGATGCCGACTACGATGAAAATCGTGTGTATAATTGGCTGGGCGGTGGTGGCAATCAAGGCAATTCTCTTTCCTTGTCTAAACGCAGAGGAATAGATCTAATCAACGCAATACTGAAAATAGATCCAGTACTGATAGTGACTTTGTGATTTCCGAATCCGATGAGGGTAACAGGTCTGGTGCAGTCCCTTTAGGTGCAGCAAAAAAAGACACATCAAAGATCAAAGACGACCTCCCACCCGCAGGGGTGGCCAGAACCAGAGGTACCAGAAAAGCACAAGACAAGAAGAAAATTTAATTTTTAATCTTTCGGATAGGACCCTGAGCCCGTTAGAATTACAAGTTCTGAATAGGGGTCTCAGTTTTGTACCCACAAATTTTTTTAATGAATTTAATTGGAAGCGGGATCTCCATCAGTTTTCACGTAAACTCAGACTGAAGGAACATTTTCATGGAAAGCAATTTGATAGTGGTAATCCAGTATTTTCATCATTTTTGAAAAAATCATCCAGATCCACATTTGATCCGGTTTCAAATAATCCATCTATCAGAACATTTAGCCGATTATTGGATGAATCAGTTAATAAATTTACTCAGGTACCACATCAAATTAGACCCAATTTATCTAAATCTGAGTTTATGGCTTTACAACAACTGAAATCCTATGAAGATATTACTATCAGACCAGCTGATAAGGGGGGCGCCATAGTCGTCCAGAATCTGAGGGACTATAAGAATGAAGTAATGGCGCAACTCTCAGATCATTCTGTTTACAAGAAATTACAGAGTGACCCCACTGCTAAATTTCAGAGTGAATTATTTGCGATTCTTAAAGAGGCAGTTCAAAGTCACAAAATTACTAGTAAGATCTGTGAAGTATTATGCGTGAAATATCCTAGAGTCCCAGTACTCTATACGATTCCTAAATTGCATAAAGATAGTCAGAAACCTCCGGGAAGGCCGATCATCTCGGCCAGAGACTCTTTATACACGAATGTCTCCCAACTGTTGGACTGTGTACTGCAACCCCGTCTCATGGCTCAGGACACCTTCCTCAAAGATACTACTACCTTTTTGAAGCTCTTGGATGATTTCCAGGATGCTCCCCCTGGAACTCTAATGTGCTGTTTGGACATTAGCAGGCTATATACTAGTATTCCTCATGAGGGGGGTCTAGAAGCCATGAAGGGATTCATACAGTCTTTTGTTCCACAGGAGGAGTTTGATCATTTTCTGTTTATGCAGTTGCTTGAGTTGACATTATGCCGGAATTATTTTATTTTTGATGGTTGTTTTTATTTGCAATTAAGGGGGTGTGCTATGGGTTCTCCCGTAGCACCTTCCTATGCAAATGTGTTTATGTTTGCGCTTGAGAGTCGGATGTTCTTCCAGAATAGTCGCTATCGGGGGAGCATCCTACTCTGCAAGCGCTACATAGACGATGTGTTCCTGTTATGGACGGGTGGTCAACATGAATTTGAAAATATGATGCTGGAGATTAATGGGTTAGATACCCCAATTAAGTTTACGTATACGTCAAGTAGTACAGATGTGAACTTCTTAGATGTTCATGTGATACTATCTAATAGTTGTTTTACTACAGAGGTACACACCAAGGCTACCGACAGAAACACGCTACTTGTAGCATCTAGTCACCACCCGACGGCTCTAAAACAAGGGCTACCACTTTCCCAAATGATGCGGGTTGCCCGCATTTGCAGCAATGCCGCTACGGTTCCTTTGGAACTTGATACAGTTGTTGATAAATTTCTGGCTCGTGGTTATGATAAGAAGTCCCTTTTGGTTCAAAAGGCTAGGGTGTTAAATATGTCTAGATCTGAATTATTAAGCCCTCGTAGTAGGAATCAAGATCAGATTCTGCCCTGGGCCAGTGACTATACAGTGGCTAGTCCGATAATTAAACAGGCCACCAAAGCTTTGTGGCCCATTGTGAGCACTGATAGTGAACTCCCAATGTTTAGGGGTAAACGACCAGTGGCAGCCTTTAGACGAGGTAGTAACCTTAAAGATCTTTTGGTGCATACCGATATTACAGGTCGTAATGCACCACAGATCCCGAATGTGTACAGGAAACCTTTTGGGTGTTACTCATGCAACGACTGTACTACTTGTCGTTTCATTGTTCCATGCACCAAGTTTAAACATCCACATGTTGATAAAATGTATGATATGAGGTTTGTCTTAACCTGTAACATGTCGTTTGTGGTGTACGTGGTGGTCTGTCCTTGTGGGTTATTCTACGTAGGACAGACCACACGCAAGTTTAAGGAACGCATGAACGCGCACAGATCAGCGATACGCTTATCATTAGCAGGTAAAGATATTGATCAACCAGTTCCCCGTCATTTCAAGCAACTTAAACATAAATTTGAGGATATTAGATATTTTATGATTGACCATGTCCCAGAATCACTCCGAGGGGGCGATAGAGCTAAGGCCCTGTTGCTTAAAGAATCCCGTTGGATTGTGAGGCTGGGTACCATTAAACCAGGAGGTCTTAATGACAAGATAAATTGGAACAGTTTAAACTAGCACTGGTGTTCCGTCTTTTGCTGTACGATATGCCTCCTTGCATTTTGGGGGCTGTCTGTCCATGATTTTGAGTGGCATACTTGATTGAAGGCTGCATGATTAGTCCTTTGGGGGATATACATGTCCAGTTTTTTGTTCAATATCTGTGATTATGTTTATTCTCTTTCTCCTTGTGTACACTGGGTTTCTCTATGGATTGAGAATACTCGTTGTACAATTGGAGATAGTTTCCACTAAACTGCTGCTATTGTGTGTCTTGTTATTTCCATGTTTTATGTTTGCATATTCTTATGTGATATATTTGTGCTGCTATATGTTTGTATTACTTTGTGTCTGTGGTGGGGGTGTTTGGGGCCAAGTCCCATGTTCGAGAACCCCGAGATTAGCTTAGTCAGCGTCACTGTTATGTGACCGGCTATGTAGTGACAGCCGCTGGAAGGGCCGCGCGTCTTGGAATGCAGTCTTCCGGTCCTGGTGGAACGCAGGCCTGTTGTTTCCATGGCGACGTGACCACTTCCGCCGGGTGACGTCACGCTCGTCGGGTCCCAGCTGTGGACGCTGGCTGAATCGCGGGAGGCTTGAACGGTGGTGATTGGAGACTGGAGGTTTAAATTGTGGGTAAGTTTGTTATTGTAGCATCTGTCTTATCTGCTGTAAGGTTCTGAGGACGGGGTGCTGTCCCCGAAAGTACTCAACTTCAATACAGATTCGTCTTTTTGCTTACCAATGCTGACTCTGAGTGCCATTTCTTACATGGAGTTGTGAATTCGATTATGCTGCACCAGGGCATGCTGTTTATCAAGTGAGTGCCGGCAATACATGGATGTATATATATATATATATATATATATATATATAATTAATTCTCTTAATATTTGCCTATATATTACGTACAAGGCTACAGCATGCTGAAGTGTTCTGTTATTTTGTCCTATTTGTTGTTTGCTTCACAATAAAAAAAATTAATAATCTTCAAAGTTGTAGGCATGTTCTGTGACTTAAATGATGCAAACCTTCAAACAATCCATTTAAATTCCAGGTTTTGAGGCAACAAAACATGAAAAATGCAAAGGGGGGTGAATACTTTTAGCAAGGCACTGTATAATGTAATAATTATGTATATCATTATGAGTCTCAAAACAAGTTAAAATTGTGTGGCTCAACATGTTACTACACTAGTGCAGTCATCACAAGGGAGCCGATCATACGGGGGAGAGGAAATATGAGGAATTCTCCAAAATGTCTTGGTATGCTGAAGCATTAAGAATGCCCTTCACTGGAGATAAGGGGCCTAGCCCAAACCCTGAAAAACAGCCCCATACCATTATCCCTCCTCCACCAAACCCATCTGACTGCCAAACAGTGAAGCGTGATTTGTCATTCCAAAGAACACATTTCCAGTGCTCCACAGTCCAGTGTTGGTGTGCTTTACACCACTCCATCCGACGCTTGGCATTGCTATGTGAGGCTTGCATGCAGTTGCTCTGCCATGGAAACCTATTCCTTTAAGCTCCCGCCGAACAGTTTTTGTACTTAGATTAATGCCAGTGGAAGTTCTGAACTGTTCAGCTATGGAATCAGCAGAGCGTTGGCGAATTTTACGTACCATTCGCCTAAGCTGTCATTGACCCCACTCTGTGATTTTATGTGGTCTTCCAATTCATTGCTGTTGTTCCTAAACGCTTCTGTTTTCTAATAATACTTACAGTTGACTGTGGAATATCCAGCAGGGATGTAATTTCACAAATTTCTTATTGCAGAGGTGAAATCCTATCAGAGGACCACGCTTAAAGTCACTGAGCTCTTCAGAATGAACCCGTTAAGTATCACAAATGTTTGCACCTGTGGCAATGGGTATGATTGAAACACCTGAATTCAATAATTAACAGGTGTGGCCAAATACTTTTGTCCGTATAGTGAATGTAAATATATACAATGTAAATATCCCCATCAGACCCCACAGTTGCAGTATGTATGTGTGTATATATATATATATATATATACACACATACATACATACATACACACACACACACACACCCAAACGCTGGCGTATCTATAATGGGTGCAGTGTATGCGGTGCATGCGGCCCCTGGGTGCAGAGGGGGCCCACTATGCACACACTGCACCCATTTCTTCTTTACTCACCTTTCTGGCATCCATCGTTGACTGCATGTGGTTCCCCCCTCCCATAGCCGTCCCAGCCGCTGCTAGCACAGTGAGCACTAGAGACTCTTAAGCAGTGTATATATATATATATATATATATATATATATATATATCCCGGCACTCAGCAAAAATGTGAAATTAGCTTCAGTGTCATATACAATTCATAACATGCCATCTAGCATGTATACATAGGCAGAAAGGATGGTCGTCACTCATGGATTTGAAAGTGAAAGTATATTGTGAACAAAGGAGGTTATTCAGAGATGAACGCAAATGGCTGCATATGCAGACAGATCTGCATTCATCTCTGCACATGATAGGGGGCCGCTCAGCACAGGGCAAGGCCGCCCAGCATGTGTGAGGCTGCCCCCTGATGCATCCGCGACCATTTATTTTTTTCCGGCGCTGTTGCGGCCAGATCTGAATGACCCTCAAAGTCACTAAAGTTTATGACTTTGTTTACAATATACTTTTTCACTTTAATAGCTCTTGAGTGTTGTCCCTTTTCTCTGTATATGTTTAATGATGCAATTCACCCCAGCCCACCTAGTGGCCACCTGCATCTACCCACCACCAGCACCACCGATAGGTTTGCAGGTTAGGGGGTCCTGGCGGATGGAGAAGACAGTGCTTCTCTATCCGCCAGGATATCTCAGGGGGCTGCTGGAGAATGAAGGGATCCCTGAAACGCCTCCTGGCCCCACTGATTCTGTGTTTCCGGTGTCTGCTTCTGCCCCTCTGCCTTGTATGACAGGAGGCATAGAACAGTGACTTAGACTAGCTGCACATCAGAATAATGGGTTCCTGACCGATACACCAGCCGACAGGCCAACATATCGTATCAGTGGTACACATCAGAATGATGTAATGAACTTCGGAATGATCCCTCATTCATTACACTGTAACAGGTTGAATGCTTTATCTTCTGATTGGCCGTGCAGCACACCCAGAGCCGGCGGAACCCAATCAGCAGATCCTGTAAAGCAGGGAGGCGCCGGTCTGAAGTGGTGCTCTCCATGCTCTGCTATGCTGTTGTTGCTGCAGGTTGCCTCTGGCACAGGCAGTGTGAAGTTGAGCTTGTGTGTCAGGTCCTCCCTCTCTCCTCTTTGGCAGCGGTGCCGGCAGTTTGAAGTGCTGCCCTCCCCATAGGACATCTCATCCACCGCCGTGCAGATAGGACTCCCACCCCGGACGTCATATTGCTGCGCCCGCCCACACCACATTCAGAACACTAGTAGCAGCAAGTGGAGGGATCAGTGTGTGCTGCGGTGACCAACAGCCTTGGTGCACTGAAGGCACACACACACTTTCCTTCTGAGCAGAGACCGGCGACTGCGCATCCTGTCAGAGGTGATGGTAGATGGTGAGGGAGGCTGCAGGCTGTGTGCTTTGCTGCTGTTGGTAGGGAAGAGTGATGGCTGGCTGCTTGTCTTTGAGGGTGGGGTGGTTTGCAGAGTAGGTGTGTATGTCAGTGGCTGTGGGGAGGGAGGATAGTGTGGCTCCCGGGACTGGGGGGGTAGGGGGGTTCGCATGCGTGCTGTCCAGGGCTGTGTGCTGCGGGAAGAGGTGACTGAGCAGAGTGCTGTGCAGGGCTGTGGAGAAGTGTGCTGTCTGAGGAGGAGGCGGTGGGGGACATGAGTGTGCTGTCCGGGGATGTTTGCTGAAGCGAATTGATTACTGTGTCCATCTCATGCCAGCAGGCAGGTTAAGATGATGGGCAGCTTCATCACGTTAAAAGTGAGGGAGGCTGCAGTCATTAGCCAGCTGACTGATGGTGTGGATGCTGGTGGGGGAAGGTAGTGTGCCGATGCCTGCATGTGCGGAGGTGAGGGGCTGGCTGTGCAGTGCCTGGGATGGTGGCTATGACCTGGGTGAAGGTAGTTGCCAATACCTGCATGTGGAGAGGAAGGGGGGAGGGTAGGCTGCAGAGTGCCTGTGATATTGTGGCTGTGACCTGGGGCATGGGAGTGTGCCACCAGCAACTGTGTGCTGGGGGGGTGACTAAATACTAGTGGGTGGGGCGGATGGGAGATCTGTGGGCTGGCCGGAGGTAGGTGCCAACCCCCTTCCTCTGAGTCAGCCACACAGTGCCGGTAAGCCCCCTCTTACCCCTTTGCATTGGTAGTGCGTGCAGAAGTCCCAGTGCCCCCCCCCCCCCCCCATCTGAGTCTTTGCCACACAGCTTGTCCTCAGCACAGCACATTGCATTGAGGATTGCTTTGCTGAATAATCAGCAGCAGGTCCTCCATTATCACAATAGATACACTGTGGGCATTATGTGTGGCACTACTACTGTGGGCCTTGTGTGGCACTACTACTGTGGGCCTTGTGTGGCACTTCTACTGTGGGCATTATGTGTGGCACTACTACTGTGGGCATTATGTGTGGAACTACTACTGTGGGTGTTATGTGTATAAGGGACACTACTGTGGGTATTGTGTAGGGCACTACTGTGTGTGGTAACGTGATAAGGTACACTACTATGTGGTCAATATGAATCATGGGCACTAAGTACAAAGTAATGTGAATAAGATTGTGTCTCTTTGTAGCATAATTTAATTTGGGGTTACTAGTGTGCTTCCAAACCTCCATCCTTGTGATATCACACCCCTTTTGAGATGCACGCTGTCCCTTTATTACGTATGGGAGGTAGGGCACAAATTTATAATTTGCAGTGGGGCGCTGAACACCCTAGCACCGGCCCTGAGAACGCCCACTAGAAGATATTACAGGCGACACATGGGAATGCAAAACTGTAATTTGTCCAGAAATTATATCATATCATGCCGATGTACCCACCCTTAGAAGAGCTCTCCAGAGGCCAGGTACTGAATGTTTCTGTAAAACATGCATGGGACAGACATAAGGATATCCTTAAAAAGAAATAAGGACCAAATAGGGTTAGAGGTAACATTACGGCTAAAAGGGGTAGACAAGATGGGCCAAGCTGTTCTTATCTGCCATCAAAGTCTCTGTTTCTGTGTTTACTGAAACCCGTTTCTAGCCCAGCCACAGTTGTACAGATTAAAAAGAAATATAAAGAAAATAGACATCTCACAGCCCTGTTTGTGAACAGTGACAGTGAGCTGTAAATAGTCATCAGGCCCATGAATGCCATAGACATTTCCAATGCATATCTGAGAATGTGCTTCTCAGTCGCTACTGCAACTCTGTCCACGCACACCATGGGACACATGCGCTGCCCAACTTTTTAGCAACTTAGGTGCATGCGCACTTGAAAAAACATTGATCATTTGTTGGAATATTGGTACTGAGTGCAATTTCAGATCAATCCCATAATGTTAAATTAAAAAATTCATTTTAACTAGGAAATACATACCCTGATATACATTTTTACCAGGTTTAGTGCAGTGAAACATAGCATTTACAAGAAACAATATGAACATATTAATGGAACACAATAGCTAATGTATATTAGCCTTAACTATTTGCCTGTGCTGGGCTTTCCCTGACACGGTCACATCTGGTGCAACCATGTCTGAGGATCCTGCAGGTGGCAGATGGAAGCTAATCTTTTAGCAGCTGCCAGACTCAGCCCCTGCCTGCCAGCTCACAGTTGCCACAGCGACCTCTTCTCAGTCCCAACATGCCCGTCCAACAGGGCCTGGCTGGCAAATTGTAGCTAAGGGGACGTGTATTAAGCACTAGCCCATGAGTGTTATGAGCCACGGCTGTGGCTCATTCATATGTTTCATTTTGGTTATGTATTTTATGTTATACTTCTGTTTATGTTCCCCGTGGGTGTCATGGGGTGCTCGGAGCTCACCCTTAAGGAGAGGATACTGTTATGAACCACAGGTAGTGGTTCATTCCTATTTTATGTTATAGTTCTCTTGCAGGCCAGGATTTCCTTTTGCTCTGGTTTAGAAGATATTTGTTTGCTGTCAGTGGTGAGTCTGTGTAATTGCAGCCTGTTTCCATGTGGTTGGTCTCACCTGTCTGCTAATTGCATCTTGTCAGTTTGGAGTCATGCAACGGGGCAGCCGCACGACATAATTAATTAGGCCTCTCTGTTATATGCTGGCTGAGTGCAATTCACAGACGCTGGTGATATTTCTAGGTTTCCAGTCTTCCAGAGTGTTTGAGTTCTGAGCTTGTTCCTGCCAATTCCTGAGCTCCTGTCTAGCAGTGTCTGACTAGCTGCTTCCTGTGTCGATTCCTGTGTCAGTTCCCGTGTCCTGCCGTGAAGCATTCCTGTCCTGAAGTCCTGTGGCTTTGCCTGTGCCTTGTCGAGTTTCTAGCTTCTTGGTGTCCACCGGTCTGTCGTTTGGGATGCTGCCTGTCCTCCAGTTCTGAGAGTCTGTGTCGGCAGCATTGGGGGTTCCTGTCCGTTTGCCAGTATTTGTACCGGTTCCGTGAGTAGCGGCTTTGCCGCGTCCGTCGGCCTAGGCCGCTGTATTCCTTGGTTGTATCTGTCAGTGGTGTTTTGCAGAGGGTTCTGCTTATGCTGTCACCGCCGGTACACAAAAGTATTGTGTCGGCGTGTGGTCAGTATTTCCTTTGTTGTTCTTTTCCTTTGGCGGCAAGCCGCACATACATTTAGTTTTAGGCTAGTTAGTAGCCCCTGGCTTTGGTTGTTTCAGTTAGAGGGCCCCTTGTTATTACCCTGTATCAGTTCACGCTTTGTCTCTCTTTAAGACCTGAGGGGGCATCGGAGTTGGGCAGACCTAATCCACCCTTCAAACGCGGCTGCCATGGGCCCAAGAAACCATAGTCCTGCAAGCGTGAATTGACAACACGGGTAAAACAACGGAGGTAGGGTGCCAGGGGCTATTCCCGTTCCATTTCACCAAATCCAGTATTACGTCCTGGTGCTCTGGACTCACTTCGCAACATCTCCCTTGTTCTGAGCACCAGGAACCTAACATTATCACCAGCCATACCACAAAAAAGAAATAAAACTTTTTTCTTTTTTGGCCCAGTCCAGTGTCTAGTCTAGAATCCAGTCCGGTGTTTTGAATCCAGTCCTGTCTAGAATTCAGTGTGCAGAATCCAGTCCAGTGTTTAGAATCCAGTCCTGTCTAGAATTCAGTGTGCAGAATCCAGTCCAGTGTTTAGAAATCCAGTCCTGTCTAGAACTCAGTGTGCAGAATCCAGTCCAGTGTTTATAAATCCAGTCCTGTCTAGAACTCAGTGTGCAGAATCCAGTCCGGTATTTAAAAAAAAAATCAAGTTTTGTTTTGTCTAGTTTAAAAATTCAGTCTTGCCTTGTCTAGTCTTGCCTTGTCTAGTCTTGCCTTGTCTTGTCTTGTCTAGTTTTAAATCCTCCTATGTCTACTATGCAAGCTCTGCAGGCATCTCTCTCAGCCCTGAACTCTGCTTTCAGTGCTTTGAAACCTGAGCGACTTGAAGTTTTGCAGCAATCCTTAAAGCAACTGCAAAACCTTCTGACTAAAATCTTGCTCATCTTGCCAGAAGTCGTTGAGAGTACATCTATCTCTAAAGAGACTCTTGTTCACAGTATGGTGACAAGAGAATCCTCTGGTTTAATTGAAGAAAAAAGGTTTAAAAGTTTTCTGCGGCCCAGGCTCTCAGAAGAGGAGCGTCTGCGTCGCAGAAACTTAAACTTATGCCTATATTGTGGGGCTTTAGGCCACTATCTGCAGACCTGTTAGTTGCGCAAGCCAAAGTGTGGTGACAAGTCTTGCCCTCTGGCCAAGTTGAGTCAGGATACAAGACCTACTCCTGTCTCTACTGTGGCAGAGGTACTTGTCACACAACCCACACTAAAAAGCTCTCTGTCCTATAATTGGGGTCCTTGGGCAAGGGAGCCCCATTATAGATTCAGGAATCAAAAGAGAATGTTTCTCTCCTCTCTTGATTTTCCTGTTCAAGCAGAGTTGCACACCCCTGGAGTGGTGCCCGATGCCCAGGGTCCTGGAGCGGTACCCGATGCCCAGAGTGCTGGAGCGGTACCCGATGCCCAGAGTGCTGGAGCGGTACTTGATGCCCAGAGTGCTGGAGCGGTACCCGATGCCCAGAGTGCTGGAGCGGTACCCGATGCCCAGAGTGCTGGAGCGGTACCCGATGCCCAGAGTGCTGGAGCGGTACCCGATGCCCAGAGTGCTGGAGCGGTACCCGATGCTCTAGCTTATAGAGGGACATCAAATATTATAGCTCAGGTTTCCATACCTGAAGGGGTCTCAGAAGCTGTTACCCCAGGTAGGGACTTGAAAAGCGCAACCCCAGAAAGGGTATCTAAAACCATAGTTCTAGAAGGGAACTCGAGAAACAAAACCCCAGAAGGGATCTTTGAAGTAATATCCCCAAGTGGGGTCTCGAGAGACGCAGCCTCAAAGAAGGGTCTAGAGGTCGCTTCCCCAGGAAAGAACTTAAGAGGCATAGCATTAGTGGAGGTTCTGAAGGTTATAGCTTCAGCAAAAGTCCCGGAAGTCATAGTCCCGGGAGGAGTTTCGATAATTATCAACTCAGAGAGGGAGGCCAATGGCTCGGTCCCAGTGAGGGAAGCCGATGGCTCGGTCCCAGTGAGGGAGGCCGATGGCTCGGTGCCAGTGGGGGAGGCCGAAGGATCGGTCCCAGTAAAAGAATCCGAGGTGCTGACCCCAGCGGGGTTCCCGAAGGTCACTGCCCCGGGTGGGGTTCAGAAAGTCACTGCCCCGGGTGGGGTTCAGAAAGTCACTGCCTCGGGTGGGGTTCAGAAAGTCACTGCCTCGGGTGGGGTTCAGAAAGTCACTACCCCGGGTGGGGTTAAGAAAGTCACTGCCCCGGGTGGGGTTCAGAAAGTCACTGCCTCGGGTGGGGTTCAGAAAGTCACTGCCCCGGGTGGGGTTCAGAAAGTCACTGCCCCGGGTGGGGTTCAGAAAGTCACTGCCCCAGGTGGGGTTCAGAAAGTCACTGCCCCAGGTGGGGTTCAGAGAGTCTCAGCCTCGAGTAAGGTCAATAGTGACCAGGTCCTAGCAAAGCACTCTAGTCAGTCAGATGGGAAGGAAACAGATCCTGACTGACAGGGGAGCATACGGGGGAGAGGAAATATGAGGAATTCTCCAAAATGTCTTGGTATGCTGAAGCATTAAGAATGCCCTTCACTGGAGATAAGGGGCCTAGCCCAAACCCTGAAAAACAGCCCCATACCATTATCCCTCCTCCACCAAACCCATCTGACTGCCAAACAGTGAAGCGTGATTTGTCATTCCAAAGAACACATTTCCAGTGCTCCACAGTCCAGTGTTGGTGTGCTTTACACCACTCCATCCGACGCTTGGCATTGCTGTGTGAGGCTTGCATGCAGTTGCTCTGCCATGGAAACCTATTCCTTTAAGCTCCCGCCGAACAGTTTTTGTGCTTAGATTAATTCCAGTGGAAGTTCTGAACTGTTAAGCTATGGAATCAGCAGAGCGTTGGCGAATTTTACGTACCATTCGCCTAAGCTGTCATTGACCCCACTCTGTGATTTTATGTGGTCTTCCAATTCATTGCTGTTGTTCCTAAACGCTTCTGCTTTCTAATAATAACACGTACAGTTGACTGTGGAATATCCAGCAGGGATGTAATTTCACAAATTTCTTATTGCAGAGGTGGAATCCTATCAGAGGACCACGCTTAAAGTCACTGAGCTCTTCAGAATGAACCCGTTAAGTATCACAAATGTTTGCACGTGTGGCAATGGGTATGATTGAAACACCTGAATTCAATAATTAACAGGTGTGGCCAAATACTTTTGTCCGTATAGTGGATGTAAATATATACAATGTAAATATCCCCATCAGACCCCACAGTTGCAGTATGTATGTGTGTATATATATATATATATATATATATATATACACATACATACATACATACATACATACACACACCCAAACGCTGGCGTATCTATAATGGGTGCAGTGTATGCGGTGCATGCGGCCCCTGGGTGCAGAGGGGGCCCACTATGCACACACTGCACCCATTTCTTCTTTACTCACCTTTCTGGCATCCATCGTTGACTGCATGTGGTTCCCCCCTCCCATAGCCGTCCCAGCCGCTGCTAGCACAGTGAGCACTAGAGACTCTTAAGCAGTGTATATATATATATATATATATATATATATATATTATCCCGGCACTCAGCAAAAATGTGAAATTAGCTTCAGTGTCATATACAATTCATAACATGCCATCTAGCATGTATACATAGGCAGAAAGGATGGTCGTCACTCATGGATTTGAAAGTGAAAGTATATTGTGAACAAAGGAGGTTATTCAGAGATGAACGCAAATGGCTGCATATGCAGACAGATCTGCATTCATCTCTGCACATGATAGGGGGCCGCTCAGCACAGGGCAAGGCCGCCCAGCATGTGTGAGGCTGCCCCCTGATGCATCCGCGACCATTTATTTTTTTCCGGCGCTGTTGCGGCCAGATCTGAATGACCCTCAAAGTCACTAAAGTTTATGACTTTGTTTACAATATACTTTTTCACTTTAATAGCTCTTGAGTGTTGTCCCTTTTCTCTGTATATGTTTAATGATGCAATTCACCCCAGCCCACCTAGTGGCCACCTGCATCTACCCACCACCACCACCACCACGAGAGGTTTGCAGGTTAGGGGGTCCTGGCGGATGGAGAAGACAGTGCTTCTCCATCCGCAAGGATATCTCAGGGGGCTGCTGGAGAATGAAAGGATCCCTGAAACGCCTCCTGGCCCCACTGATTCTGTGTTTCCGGTGTCTGCTTCTGCCCCTCTGCCTTGTATGACAGGAGGCATAGAACAGTGACTTAGACTAGCTGCACATC
This sequence comes from Pseudophryne corroboree, assembly GCF_028390025.1. Taxonomy (NCBI): domain Eukaryota; kingdom Metazoa; phylum Chordata; class Amphibia; order Anura; family Myobatrachidae; genus Pseudophryne; species Pseudophryne corroboree. The sequence continues at coordinate 247,302,752 of NC_086451.1, read as the reverse complement.
AGAATAATGGGTTCCTGACCGATACACCAGCCGACAGGCCAACATATCGTATCAGTGGTACACATCAGAATGATGTAATGAACTTCGGAATGATCCCTCATTCATTACACTGTAACAGGTTGAATGCTTTATCTTCTGATTGGCCGTGCAGCACACCCAGAGCCGGCGGAACCCAATCAGCAGATCCTGTAAAGCAGGGAGGCGCCGGTCTGAAGTGGTGCTCTCCATGCTCTGCTATGCTGTTGTTGCTGCAGGTTGCCTCTGGCACAGGCAGTGTGAAGTTGAGCTTGTGTGTCAGGTCCTCCCTCTCTCCTCTTTGGCAGCGGTGCCGGCAGTTTGAAGTGCTGCCCTCCCCATAGGACATCTCATCCACCGCCGTGCAGATAGGACTCCCACCCCGGACGTCGTATTACTGCGCCCGCCCACACCACATTCAGAACACTAGTAGCAGCAAGTGGAGGGATCAGTGTGTGCTGCGGTGACCATCAGCCTTGGTGCACTGAAGGCACACACACACTTTCCTTCTGAGCAGAGACCGGCGACTGCGCATCCTGTCAGTGGTGATGGTAGATGGTGAGGGAGGCTGCAGGCTGTGTGCTTTGCTGCTGTTGGTAGGGAAGAGTGATGGCTGGCTGCTTGTCTTTGAGGGTGGGGTGGTTTGCAGAGTAGGTGTGTATGTCAGTGGCTGTGGGGAGGGAGGATAGTGTGGCTCCCGGGACTGGGGGGGTAGGGGGGTTCGCATGCGTGCTGTCCAGGGCTGTGTGCTGCGGGAAGAGGTGACTGAGCAGAGTGCTGTGCAGGGCTGTGGAGAAGTGTGCTGTCTGAGGAGGAGGCGGTGGGGGACATGAGTGTGCTGTCCGGGGATGTTTGCTGAAGCGAATTGATTACTGTGTCCATCTCATGCCAGCAGGCAGGTTAAGATGATGGGCAGCTTCATCACGTTAAAAGTGAGGGAGGCTGCAGTCATTAGCCAGCTGACTGATGGTGTGGATGCTGGTGGGGGAAGGTAGTGTGCCGATGCCTGCATGTGCGGAGGTGAGGGGCTGGCTGTGGAGTGCCTGGGATGGTGGCTATGACCTGGGTGAAGGTAGTTGCCAATACCTGCATGTGGAGAGGAAGGGGGGAGGGTAGGCTGCAGAGTGCCTGTGATATTGTGGCTGTGACCTGGGGCATGGGAGTGTGCCACCAGCAACTGTGTGCTGGGGGGGTGACCAAATACTAGTGGGTGGGGCGGATGGGAGATCTGTGGGCTGGCCGGAGGTAGGTGCCAACCCCCTTCCTCTGAGTCAGCCACACAGTGCCGGTAAGCCCCCTCTTACCCCTTTGCATTGGTAGTGCGTGCAGAAGTCCCAGTGCCCCCCCCCCCCATCTGAGTCTTTGCCACACAGCTTGTCCTCAGCACAGCACATTGCATTGAGGATTGCTTTGCTGAATAATCAGCAGCAGGTCCTCCATTATCACAATAGATACACTGTGGGCATTATGTGTGGCACTACTACTGTGGGCCTTGTGTGGCACTACTACTGTGGGCCTTGTGTGGCACTTCTACTGTGGGCATTATGTGTGGCACTACTACTGTGGGCATTATGTGTGGAACTACTACTGTGGGTGTTATGTGTATAAGGGACACTACTGTGGGTATTGTGTAGGGCACTACTGTGTGTGGTAACGTGATAAGGTACACTACTATGTGGTCAATATGAATCATGGGCACTAAGTACAAAGTAATGTGAATAAGATTGTGTCTCTTTGTAGCATAATTTAATTTGGGGTTACTAGTGTGCTTCCAAACCTCCATCCTTGTGATATCACACCCCTTTTGAGATGCACGCTGTCCCTTTATTACGTATGGGAGGTAGGGCACAAATTTATAATTTGCAGGGGGGCGCTGAACACCCTAGCACCGGCCCTGAGAACGCCCACTAGAAGATATTACAGGCGACACATGGGAATGCAAAACTGTAATTTGTCCAGAAATTATATCATATCATGCCGATGTACCCACCCTTAGAAGAGCTCTCCAGAGGCCAGGTACTGAATGTTTCTGTAAAACATGCATGGGACAGACATAAGGATATCCTTAAAAAGAAATAAGGACCAAATAGGGTTAGAGGTAACATTACGGCTAAAAGGGGTAGACAAGATGGGCCAAGCTGTTCTTATCTGCCATCAAAGTCTCTGTTTCTGTGTTTACTGAAACCCGTTTCTAGCCCAGCCACAGTTGTACAGATTAAAAAGAAATATAAAGAAAATAGACATCTCACAGCCCTGTTTGTGAACAGTGACAGTGAGCTGTAAATAGTCATCAGGCCCATGAATGCCATAGACATTTCCAATGCATATCTGAGAATGTGCTTCTCAGTCGCTACTGCAACTCTGTCCACGCACACCATGGGACACATGCGCTGCCCAACTTTTTAGCAACTTAGGTGCATGCGCACTTGAAAAAACATTGATCATTTGTTGGAATATTGGTACTGAGTGCAATTTCAGATCAATCCCATAATGTTAAATTAAAAAAAAAACATTTTAACTAGGAAATACATACCATGATATACATTTTTACCAGGTGTAGTGCAGTGAAACATAGCATTTACAAGAAACAATATGAACATATTAATGGAACACAATAGCTAATGTATATTAGCCTTAACTATTTGCCTGTGCTGGGCTTTCCCTGACACGGTCACATCTGGTGCAACCATGTCTGAGGATCCTGCAGGTGGCAGATGGAAGCTAATCTTCCAACAGTTGCCAGACTCAGCCCCTGCCTGCCAGCTCACAGTTGCCACAGCGACCTCTTCTCAGTCCCCATATGCCCGTCCAACAGGGCCTGGCTGGAAAATTGTAGCTAAGGGGACGTGTATTAAGCACTAGCCCATGAGTGTTATGAGCCACTGCTGTGGCTCATTCATATGTTTCATTTTGGTTATGTATTTTATGTTATACTTCTGTTTATGTTCCCCGTGGGTGTCATGGGGTGCTCGGAGCTCACCCTTAAGGAGAGGATACTGTTATGAACTACAGGTAGTGGTTCATTCCTATTTTATGTTATAGTTCTCTTGCAGGCCAGGATTTCCTTTTGCTCTGGTTTAGAAGATATTTGTTTGCGGTCAGTGGTGAGTCTGTGTAATTGCAGCCTGTTTCCATGTGGTTGGTCTCACCTGTCTGCTAATTGCATCTTGTCAGTTTGGAGTCATGCAACGGGGCAGCTGCACGACATAATTAATTAGGCCTCTCTGTTATATGCTGGCTGAGTGCAATACACAGACGCTGGTGATATTTCTAGGTTTCCAGTCTTCCAGAGTGTTTGAGTTCTGAGCTTGTTCCTGCCAATTTCTGAGCTCCTGTCTAGTAGTGTCTGACTAGCTGCTTCCTGTGTCGATTCCTGTGTCAGTTCCCGTGTCCTGCCGTGAAGCATTCCTGTCCTGAAGTCCTGTGGCTTTGCCTGTGCCTGGTCGAGTTTCTAGCTTCTTGGTGTCCACCGGTCTGTCGTTTGGGATTCTGCCTGTCCTCCAGTACTGAGAGTCTGTGTCGGCAGCATTGGGGGTTCCTGTCCGTTTGCCAGTATTTGTACCGGTTCCGTGAGTAGCGGCTTTGCCGCGTCCGTCGGCCTAGGCCGCTGTATTCCTTGGTTGTATCTGTCACTGGTGTTTTGCAGAGGGTTCTGCTTATGCTGTTACCGCCGGTACACAAAAGTATTGTGTCGGCGTGTGGTCAGCATTTCCTTTGTTGTTCTTTTCCTTTGGCGGCAAGCCGCACTTACATTTAGTTTTAGGCTAGTTAGTAGCCCCTGGCTTTGGTTGTTTCAGTTAGAGGGCCCCTTGTTATTACCCTGTCTCAGTTCATGCTTTGTCTCTCTTTAAGACCTGAGGGGGCATCGGAGTTGGGCAGACCTAATCCGCCCTTCAAACGCGGCTGCCATGGGCCCAAGAAACCATAGTCCTGCAAGCGTGAATTGACAACACGGGTAAAACAATGGAGGTAGGGTGCCAGAGGCTATTCCCGTTCTATTTCACCAAATCCAGTATTACGTCCTGGTGCTCTGGACTCAATTTACAACATCTCCCTTGTTCTGAGCACCAGGAACCTAACATTATCACCAGCCATACCACAAAAAAGAAATAAAACTTTTTTCTTTTTTGGCCCAGTCCAGTGTCTAGTCTAGAATCCAGTCCGGTGTTTAGAATCCAGTCCTGTCTAGAATTCAGTGTGCAGAATCCAGTCCAGTGTTTAGAATCCAGTCCTGTCTAGAATTCAGTGTGCAGAATCCAGTCCGGTGTTTAGAAATCCAGTCCTGTCTAGAACTCAGTGTGCAGAATCCAGTCCGGTGTTTAGAAATCCAGTCCTGTCTAGAACTCAGTGTGCAGAATCCAGTCCGGTATTTAAAAAAAAAATCCAGTTTTGTTTTGTCTAGTTTAAAAATTCAGTCTTGCCTTGTCTAGTCTTGCCTTGTCTTGTCTTGTCTAGTTTTAAATCCTCCTATGTCTACTATGCAAGCCCTGCAGGCATCTCTCTCAGCCCTGAACTCTGCTTTCAGTGCTTTGAAACCTGAGCGACTAGAAGTTTTGCAGCAATCCTTAAAGCAACTGCAAAACCTTCTGACTAAAATCTTGCTCATCTTGCCAGAAGTCGTTGAGAGTACATCTATCTCTAAAGAGACTCTTGTTCACAGTATGGTGACAAGAGAATCCTCTGGTTTAATTGAAGAGAAAAGGTTTAAAAGTTTTCTGCGGCCCAGGCTCTCAGAAGAGGCGCGTCTGCGTCGCAGAAACGTAAACTTATGCCTATATTGTGGGGGTTTAGGCCACTATCTGCAGACCTGTGAGTTGCGCAAGCCAAAGTGTGGTGACAAGTCTTGCCCTCTGGCCAAGTTGAGTCAGGATACAAGACCTACTCCTGTCTCTACTGTGGCAGAGGTACTTGTCACAGAACCCACACTAAAAAGCTCTCTGTCCTATAATTGGGGTCCTTGGGCAAGGGAGCCCCATTATAGATTCAGGAATCAAAAGAGAATGTTTCTCTCCTCTCTTGATTTTCCTGTCCAAGCAGAGTTGCACACCCCTGGAGTGGTGCCCGATGCCCAGGGTCCTGGAGTGGTGCCCGATGCCCAGGGTCCTGGAGCGGTACCCAATGCCCAGAGTGCTGGAGCGGTACCCGATGCCCAGAGTGCTGGAGCGGTACCCGATGCCCAGAGTGCTGGAGCGGTACCCGATGCCCAGAGTGCTGGAGCGGTACCCGATGCCCAGAGTGCTGGAGCGGTACCCGATGCTCTAGCTTATAGAGGGACATCAAATATTATAGCTCAGGTTTCCATACCTGAAGGGGTTTCAGAAGCTGTTACCCCAGGTAGGGACTTGAAAAGCGCAACCCCAGAAAGGGTATCTAAAACCATAGTTCTAGAAGGGAACTCGAGAAGCAAAACCCCAGAAGGGATCTTTGAAGTAATATCCCCAAGTGGGGTCTCGAGAGACGCAGCCTCAAATAAGGGTCTAGAGGTCGCTTCCCCAGGAAAGAACTTAAGAGGCATAGCATTAGTGGAGGTTCTGAAGGTTATAGCTTCAGCAAAAGTCCCGGAAGTCATAGTCCCGGGAGGAGTTTCGATAATTATCGACTCAGAGAGGGAGGCCAATGGCTCGGTCCCAGTGAGGGAAGCCGATGGCTCGGTCCCAGTGAGGGAGGCCGATGGCTCGGTCCCAGTGGGGGAGGCCGACGGCTCGGTCCCAGTAAAAGAATCCGAGGTGCTGACCCCAGCGGGGTTCCCGAAGGTCACTGCCCCGGGTGGGGTTCAGAAAGTCACTACCCCGGGTGGGGTTCAGAAAGTCACTGCCCCGGGTGGGGTTCAGAAAGTCACTGCCTCGGGTGGGGTTCAGAAAGTCACTGCCTCGGGTGGGGTTCAGAAAGTCACTACCCCAGGTGGGGTTCAGAAAGTCACTGCCCCGGGTGGGGTTCAGAAAGTCACTGCCCCGGGTGGGGTTCAGAAAGTCACTGCCCCGGGTGGGGTTCAGAGAGTCTCAGCCTCGAGTAAGGTCAATAGTGACCAGGTCCTAGCAAAGCACTCTAGTCAGTCAGATGGGAAGGAAACAGATCCTGACTCTGTTGATATCTCAACATCCATAATCTTTGATGGGGACTTAGTCCAATTTCTGGCGCTTTACAAACACTATTACATCATTATGTTATCTAGACCATTTCTGGGCATCACTTCAGAGAACCTTGTGCTCTATCTGATTTATTCCTTTAGAGGAGAGCCTTTTGAGTGGGCGACCAGCCTAATGAAAGCTGAAGATCCCATTCTTCAGGATCCCCCAGCATTCAGTGATGCAATTATTAAAAGATATGGTTCCAAAGAAATTGGTTCAGGTTTCTCTAGGTCACTCATCTTGTCTGCTGAGAGTTCACCGGATACTGTAGACTTGGCACAAGAGTCTCAACCCGTTGTTTTGACTGCAGGATGTGCTTTTCTCTCTTCTTCTAATAATAGTACTTTGCCTGAAAGTTCAGTTCCCAAGGGTAAGAAACCCATTTCTGATTTGAAGACAGCCTTGCTGGGTGGTACCATCAGTTCAGACAATGTTTGGGGAATTACCTTGGTCAGACCTAAAGAGCTTTGTAAAAAGAAGAAGAAGAAGAAGAAGAAGAAGAAGAAGAAAAAGAAATCATTTTTGACTCTTGCCTTGATATATATATTAAAAAAAAAGATTTTTTTTCCTTGTCTTGTGTCCAGTGGCCACCTTCAAGGGGAGGGCACTGTTACAAGCTGTTGTTACAGCTTGTTTCTGTTTTCTTGTCTGTTAGACCAGTGTGTCAGGTTTTTTTTGTATCCCTTGTTTTGGATAGTCTGAATTTTGGGGTCCTTTGACCCCTCCTCAAGGGGTGGGTAATGTTATGAGCCACGGCTGTGGCTCATTCATATGTTTCATTTTGGTTATGTATTTTATGTTATACTTCTGTTTATGTTCCCCATGGGTGTCATGGGGTGCTCGGAGCTCACCCTTAAGGAGAGGATACTGTTATGTACCACAGGTAGTGGTTCATTCCTATTTTATGTTAAAGTTCTCTTGCAGGCCAGGATTTCCTTTTGCTCTGGTTTAGAAGATATTTGTTTGCTGTCAGTGGTGAGTCTGTGTAATTGCAGCCTGTTTCCATGTGGTTGGTCTCACCTGTCTGCTAATTGCATCTTGTCAGTTTGGAGTCATGCAATGGGGCAGCTGCACGACATAATTAATTAGGCCTCTCTGTTATATGCTGGCTGAGTGCAATTCACAGACGCTGGTGATATTTCTAGGTTTCCAGTCTTCCAGAGTGTTTGAGTTCTGAGCTTGTTCCTGCCAATTCCTGAGCTCCTGTCTAGCAGTGTCTGACTAGCTGCTTCCTGTGTCGATTCCTGTGTCAGTTCCCGTGTCCTGCCGTGAAGCATTCCTGTCCTGAAGTCCTGTGGCTTTGCCTGTGCCTGGTCGAGTTTCTAGCTTCTTGGTGTCCACCGGTCTGTCGTTTGGGATTCTGCCTGTCCTCCAGTTCTGAGAGTCTGTGTCGGCAGCATTGGGGGTTCCTGTCCGTTTGCCAGTATTTGTACCGGTTCCGTGAGTAGCGGCTTTGCCGCGTCAGTCGGCCTAGGCCGCTGTATTCCTTGGTTGTATCTGTCACTGGTGTTTTGCAGAGAGTTCTGCTTATGCTGTTACCGCCGGTACACAAAAGTATTGTGTCGGCGTGTGGTCAGCATTTCCTTTGTTGTTCTTTTCCTTTGGCGGCAAGCCGCACATACATTTAGTTTTAGGCTAGTTAGTAGCCCCTGGCTTTGGTTGTTTCAGTTAGAGGGCCCCTTGTTATTACCCTGTCTCAGTTCACGCTTTGTCTCTCTTTAAGACCTGAGGGGGCATCAGAGTTGGGCAGACCTAATCCGCCCTTCAAACGCGGCTGCCATGGGCCCAAGAAACCATAGTCCTGCAAGCGTGAATTGACAACACGGGTAAAACAACGGAGGTAGGGTGCCAGGGGCTATTCCCGTTCCATTTCACCAAATCCAGTATTACGTCCTGGTGCTCTGGACTCACTTCACAACATCTCCCTTGTTCTGAGCACCAGGAACCTAACAATGAGTTGCAGCCCATCATTAAATAACCCCGTTAGAGTAGCTATATTTTAACCCTCAAGGTGGTCGTCCCTGTTCTGGTAACACCATCCCCAGATGTGTTACCAGAACAGAAAAAAGACAAAAAATGCTGCCCAGCATGCTGTCAGGATGAACATGGAGGCCTGGCCAGCACTTCCTATTCTCTTATTTTTTCCATTCTGTACACATATTCCGCCTGTAAAATTCTTACCTAGCCAATAGGGACAATGCATCAAAATGGGACTGTTCTACAGAAATCAAGATAGTTGGTAGGTATGCAGTCCGTCACTGCGCATTCTGTGCAGCAAACAATTTGGGGACAACAGATAGGGATAAGGTGCAAGGTTTCTAGGTGCCCTAAACAAAGCAGTACCCAGGAGTACTGAATTGTCCTGACATTTTCCTATTAAAATAGGGTTTCTCTCCTACATTTTTCATCTACCATGGTGGAGCAACCTAAAAGCTGCAATTTACCACATTAATGTAATGTGACTTTCATGCTGAATGGCAAAATGTTGCAGCTAATTCAATTTGCCCAAAAATATTATTTGTCCATGTCTAATAATTGAACAGTGTAACATGATCATTAAAGGCCAATTAAAACCAGGCTTTTTAAAATATTACAAGCAGGTACAATAGCTGTAAAAACAGGTACTATAAAAATATGCTCAATAAAACAGAGTGCTACTGGCGAAAACAAATACAAGAAGTTCCATCTTACTTCTTATGAATGAAAATATATAGATGTAGATGATTGTCTCACGTAGCACTTGTCTACATACATTCTTGTTGATAGATGTTTAGTTACACAAGATAATTAGCTACACATGATAATTAGTTACACATGGACTTAAGCAAAAAAAAAAAAAAAAAAAAGAACAGGACATTAGTAGCATAACCTGCTTATGATACTGTATATAAGACACCCAGCAGGGCTGTTTCTAGCCAATTTGGCTCCCAGTGCGAGATTTCAAAATGCAACCCCCCCCCCCCCCCATTGACATAAAAAAATGTACCCCCAGAACCCCCCCTTCCCCCCCCCGCCCCCCTGTAGCTATGAAAAGAGAAATCATGCGCTCCCGGCAAGGGGGCGTGGCCTTATTACAATGGGCGTGGTCTCATCTGATATAATTACGCCCACCACAGGGAAAAATAAATGAATAGCTATATTTTAACCCTCAAGGTGGTCGTCCCTGTTCTGGTAACACCATCCCCAGATGTGTTACCAGAACAGAAAAAAGACAAAAAATGCTGCCCAGCATGCTGTCAGGATGAACATGGAGGCCTGGCCAGCACTTCCTATTCTCTTATTTTTTCCATTCTGTACACATATTCCGCCTGTAAAATTCTTACCTAGCCAATAGGGACAATGCATCAAAATGGGACTGTTCTACAGAAATCAAGATAGTTGGTAGGTATGCAGTCCATCACTGCGCATTCTGTGCAGCAAACAATTTGGGGACAACAGATAGGGATAAGGTGCAAGGTTTCTAGGTGCCCTAAACAAAGCAGTACCCAGGAGTACTGAATTGTCCTGACATTTTCCTATTAAAATAGGGTTTCTCTCCTACATTTTTCATCTACCATGGTGGAGCAACCTAAAAGCTGCAATTTACCACATTAATGTAATGTGACTTTCATGCTGAATGGCAAAATGTTGCAGCTAATTCAATTTGCCCAAAAATATTATTTGTCCATGTCTAATAATTGAACAGTGTAACATGATCATTAAAGGCCAATTAAAACCAGGCTTTTTAAAATATTACAAGCAGGTACAATAGCTGTAAAAACAGGTACTATAAATATGCTCAATAAAACAGAGTGCTACTGGCGAAAACAAATACAAGAAGTTCCATCTTACTTCTTATGAATGAAAATATATAGATGTAGATGATTGTCTCACGTAGCACTTGTCTACATACATTCTTGTTGATAGATGTTTAGTTACACAAGATAATTAGCTACACATGATAATTAGTTACACTTGGACTTAAGCAAAAAAAAAAAAGAACAGGACATTAGTAGCATAACCTGCTTATGATACTGTATATAAGACACCCAGCAGGGCTGTTTCTAGCCAATTTGGCTCCCAGTGCGAGATTTCAAAATGCAACCCCCCCCCCATTGACATAAAAAAATGTACCCCCAGAACCCCCCCTTCCCCCCCCCCCCCCCCGCCCCCCTGTAGCTATGAAAAGAAAAATCATGCGCTCCCGGCAAGGGGGCGTGGCCTTATTACAATGGGCGTGGTCTCATCTGATATAATTACGCCCACCACAGGGAAAAATAAATAAATCAAAAGTCCCCATTTTACACAGTACGGCAGGCAAGAGTCCCTATTTTACACATTACGCAGGCAAGACTCCCCATTTTACACATTACAGCAGGCAAGACTCCCCATTTTACACAGTACGGCAGGCAAGAGTCTCCATTTTACACATTACAGCAGGCACGTGTCACCATTTTACACAGTGCGACAGGCAAGTGACCCCATTTTACACATTACGGCAGGCAAGACTCCCCATTTTACACATTACGGCAGGCAAGAGTCCGCATTTTACACATTACGGCAGGCAAGGGTCCACATTTTACACAGTACGGCAGGCAGGTGTCCCCATTTAACACAGTACGGCAGACAAGTGTCCCCCTTTTACACATTACAGCAGGCACGTGTCCCCATTTTTCACAGTACGGCAGGCAAGAGTCCCTATTTTACACATTACGCAGGCAAGACTCCCCATTTTACACATTACAGCAGGCAAGAGTCCCCATTTTACACAGTACGGCAAGCAAGAGTCCACATTTTACACAGTACGGCAAGCAAGAGTCCACATTTTACACAGTACGGCAGGCAAGAGTCTCCATTTTACACATTACAGCAGGCACGTGTCCCCATTTTACACAGTGTGGCAGGCAAGTGTCCCCATTTTACACATTACGACAGGCAAGACTCCCCATTTTACACATTATGGCAGGCAAGAGTCCCCATTTTACACATTACGCAGGCAAGACTCCCCATTTTACACATTACGGCAGGCAAGAGTCCCCATTTTACACAGTACGGCAGGCAGGTGTCCCCATTTTACACAGTACGGCAGGCAAGTGTCCCCCTTTTACACATTACAGCAGGCAAGTGTCCCCATTTTACACAGTACGGCAGGCAGGTGTCCCCATTTTACACAGCACGGCAGGCACGTGTCCCCATTTTACACATTACAGCAGGCACGTGTCCCCATTTTACATAGTACGGCAGGCAAGTGTCCCCCTTTTACACATTACAGCAGGCACGTGTCCCCATTTTTCACAGTACGGCAGGCAAGAGTCCCTATTTTACACATTACGCAGGCAAGACTCCCCATTTTACACATTACAGCAGGCAAGAGTCCCCATTTTACACAGTACGGCAAGCAAGAGTCCACATTTTACACAGTACGGCAGGCAAGAGTCTCCATTTTACACATTACAGCAGGCACGTGTCCCCATTTTACACAGTGTGGCAGGCAAGTGTCCCCATTTTACACATTACGACAGGCAAGACTCCCCATTTTACACATTATGGCAGGCAAGAGTCCCCATTTTACACATTACGCAGGCAAGACTCCCCATTTTACACATTACGGCAGGCAAGAGTCCCCATTTTACACAGTACGGCAGGCAGGTGTCCCCATTTTACACAGTACGGCAGGCAAGTGTCCCCCTTTTACACATTACAGCAGGCAAGTGTCCCCATTTTACACAGTATGGCAGGCAGGTGTCCCCATTTTACACAGCACGGCAGGCACGTGTCCCCATTTTACACATTACAGCAGGCACGTGTCCCCATTTTACATAGTACGGCAGGCAAGTGTCCCCATTTTACGCAGTGCAGCAGGCAAGTGTCCCCATTTTACACAGTACGGCAGGCAGGTGTCCCCATTTTACACAGTACGGCCGGCAGGTATCCCCATTTTACACAATGCGGCAGGCAAGTGTCCCCATTTTACACAATGGGCAGGCAAGAGTCCCCATTTTACACATTACAGCAGGCAGGTGTCCTCATTTTACACAGTGCGGCAGGCAAGTGTCCCCATTTTACACATTATGGCAGGCAAGAGTCCCCATTTTACACATTACAGCAGGCATGTGTCCCCATTTTACACAGTACGGTAGGCAGGTGTCCCCATTTTACACATTACGGCAGGCAAGAGTCTCCATTTTACACATTACAGTAGGCACATGTCCCCATTTTACACAGTGCGGCAGGCAAGAGTCCCCATTTTACACAGTACGGCAGGCAAGTGTCCCCATTTTACACATTATGGCAGGCAAGAGTCCCCATTTTACACATTACAGCAGGCACGTGTCCCCATTTTGCACAGCATGGCAGGCAAGAGTCCCCATTTTACACAGTGCGGCAAACAGGAGTCCCCATTTTACACAGTGCGGCAGGCAAGTGTCCCCATTTTACACATTACAGCAGGCACGTGTCCCCATTTTACACAGTATGGCAGGCAGGTGTCCCCATTTTACACAGCACGGCAAACAGGAGTCCCCATTTTACACAGTACGGCAGGCAAGTGTCCCCATTTTACACAGTGCGGCAGGCAAGTGTTCCCATTTTACACATTACGCAGGCAAGTGTCCCCATTTTACACATTACAGCAGGCACGTGTCCCCATTTTACACATTACGCAGGCATGTGTCCCCATTTTACACATTACAGCAGGCATGTGTCCCCATTTTACACAGTAAGGCAGGCAGGTGTCCCCATTTTACAGAGTGCGGCAGGCAAGTGTCCCCATTTTACACATTACGGCAGGCAAGAGTCCCCATTTTACACAGTACGGCAGGCAGGTGTCCCCATTTTACACGGCACGGCAGGCAAGAGTCCCCATTTTAAACAGTACGGCAGGCAAGTGTCCCCATTTTACACAGTACGGCAGGCAGGTGTCCCCATTTTACTCAGTATGGCAGCCAAGTGTCCCCATTTTACACATTACGCAGGCAAGAGTCCCCATTTTACACATTACAGCAGGCACGTGACCCCATTTTACACAGTATGGCAGGCAAGAGTCCCCATTTTACACATTACAGCAGGCACGAGTCCCCATTTTACACAGTACGGCAAGCAAGTGTCCCCATTTTGCACAGCATGGCAGGCAAGAGTCCCCATTTTACACAGTAAAGCAGGCAAGTGTCCCCATTTTTCACACTGTGCGGCAGGCAAGTGTCCCCATTTTACACAGCACGGCAAACAGGAGTCCCCATTTTACACAGTACTGCAGGCAAGTGTCCCCATTTTACACAGTGCGGCAGGCAAGTGTTCCCATTTTACACATTACGCAGGCAAGTGTCCCCATTTTACACATTACAGCATGCAAGAGTCCCCATTTTACACATTACGCAGGCATGTGTCCCCATTTTACACATTACAGCAGGCATGTGTCCCCATTTTACACAGTAAGGCAGGCAGGTGTCCCCATTTTACACAGTGCGGCAGGCAAGTGTCCCCATTTTACACATTACGGCAGGCAAGAGTCCCCATTTTACACAGTACGGCAGGCAGGTGTCCCCATTTTACACGGCACGGCAGGCAAGAGTCCCCATTTTAAACAGTACGGCAGGCAAGTGTCCCCATTTTACACAGTACGGCAGGCAGGTGTCCCTATTTTACACAGTATGGCAGCCAAGTGTCCCCATTTTACACATTACGCAGGCAAGAGTCCCCATTTTACACATTACAGCAGGCACGTGACCCCATTTTACACAGTATGGCAGGCAAAAGTCCCCATTTTACACATTACAGCAGGCACGTGTCCCCATTTTACACAGTACGGCAGGCAAGAGTCCCCATTTTGCACAGCATGGCAGGCAAGAGTCCCCATTTTACACAGTAAGGCAGGCAAGTGTCCCCATTTTACACAGTGCGGCAGGCAAGTGTCCCCATTTTACACATTACAGCAGGCACGTGTCCCCATTTTACACAGTATGGCAGGCAGGTGTCCCCATTTTACACAGCACGGCAAACAGGAGTCCCCATTTTACACAGTACGGCAGGCAAGTGTCCCCATTTTACACAGTGCGGCAGGCAAGTGTCCCCATTTTACACATTACGCAGGCAAGTGTCCCCATTTTACACAGTGCGGCATGCAAGTGTCCCCATTTTACACATTACGCAGGCAAGTGTCCCCATTTTACACATTATGCAGGCATGTGTCCCCATTTGTATCTGGCACCATGGGGGTATTTGTGTATCTGGCACTGCATCATTGGGGGCATATGTGGATCTGCCACTTTTGGGTGTATTTTATTATCTGGCACTGCACTATTAGGGTCATATGTATATCTGGCCCCCCATATGTGTATCACGCCCCATTTTCATTGGTCACACCCATTTTTTGGCGCATGTGCCTTTGGCACACAGTACTACTAAGGATTTTTTTCTACTTGCACCACTGCACTGATATAAACAAGATTTTTTTAATTTTTTTAGATGCACATATATATTTCCCACATATTACAATAATAGTGCACATAGCTTTCTTAGTATTTTTCTAAGGCTCTGTTATTTTCTAGCAATTATAGGGGAATAGACAAGGGTATAAACAGAACTTTGTAGGCACCATAGCAACATTTGGAGAGGCCCCTCCTCAATGATTCAAAGTGGTTGTTCATTTTATGCCCTGTAATCAGGGCATAACTAGGTGTGAATAGAAGGTGCATTGCACACAATGCATTTGCCCTGTGGGCACACCTTTTACATATACCCCGAGTGGCTGCATATTCCCCCACTGATGGCCACTCCTCCCGCTCACCTGTGCCTGGCGCCTGCAGCCCCAATCTCTGACCAGCGGAAGCCTCTGCCGCTTGATATAGTCAGCGGCAGCACTGGCCAGGGGACTCTACCTGCCGTAATGTGTAAAAGGGATCTCTGCCTGCCGTAATGTGTAAAAGGGGACTCTACCTGGCATAATATGTAAAAGGGGACTTCACCTGGCCTAATGTGCAAAAGGGGGCTCAACCTGACATAATGTGTGTAAGTGGCGCTACTGTGCGGCGTAATTTGAATAATGTAAACTACTGTGCAGCGTAATATGAATTGGTATTATTTTGTGGCCACGACCCTACCCCATGAAACCATTGCCTTATATTTTTGACCCGCACCTAGGGCACGCACTGGCCCTGTTTCGAGCAGGGGGGAGGGCATCAATGCTGTTTCTTGCACACAGCACTAAAATATCTAGTTACAGCACTGCCCAGAATATTGCATCATACAGTGATAGTGCCCTAGTTCATTTTATGCATCATATAGTAATAGTGCCCTTATTCATTTTATACATCATAAAGTAATAGAGCCCTAGTTCATTTTATGCATCATATAGTAATAGTGCCCTTATTCATTTAATATATCATAAAGTAATAGTACCCTTGTTCATTTTATGCATCATATAGTAATAGTGCCATTATTCATTTTATACATCATAAAGTAATAGTGCCCTAGTTCATTTTATGCATCATATAGTAATAGTGCCCTTATTCATTTAATATATCATAAAGTAATAGTACCCTTGTTCATTTTATGCATCATATAGTAATAGTGCCATTATTCATTTTATACATCATAAAGTAATAGTACCCTTGTTCATTTTATGCATCATATAGTGTGTAGTTATTTGACCGGCGGTCACATTACTGATGACTATATCCCGCCCTCCTCTAAATCCTGACAGTCAGCATGCCGACTAGCAGGGACTATTCCCACGACACCCATAGAGTAGGAATAGAACCTGTGGCGAGTTCAGCTTGCCACCGAGCCCGCAAGGGGCTTGTTGCAATGCCCCCCCTCCCTCCGCCAGGATACCATGGTTGGTATGCTGACCGCCAGGTCCCCAGTGGCGGTCTCGCGTACCCAACCCAGTAATATTGCCCTAGTTCATTTTATGCCCCATAGTAATGCCACCAGTTCATATTATGCCACATCATATGACCTCCAGTTCACATTATGCCGCACAATAGTTTGGGACCATCCAGCTCCTACAGTACTTGAAGGGATACTTCCTAATGTCGGACATTCATTTAAGAACACTGTCTCATTCTGGGGCAGCCATAATCTCGGAGCTCAGTTCCCATCACCCAGCTTCACAAATGATGTAAATAAGAATGCTACTCTCTGACAGTGCTGTGCTTGCTGATGAGCTCAGCTGTGCCTGTGATTGTGACACAGGACTAGGAGATGGGTCGTGTCTGTGTGGAGCTTTACTATATGAGCTGGAACTAGGGCCCCCTAAGCCTCTGTGCCCTGTAGCAAAGGCACCTTTGCGCTCACTATAGCTATTACCATGAACATAGACTATTTATTATTCACCTAAGCACCACCAGAGCCGGCCCTAACCAATATGATGCCCTAGGCAAGATTTTGGATGGTGCCCCCTAGCACTGCCGCTAGTTCTGCAGGAAATGCCTGGCATGAGTCAGCTGGCAGCTCTGCTAACGTTGGGTGCCTTTTGTTTATGAAAAATCATCTTATTTACATTGCTATGTCACTAGGATGCACAAGCAGCTTCTGCTGATTAAAATGATATGCAGCATGCCTATATTCTGTGTGTGACTGTGGCTGTATCTGCATACAAAATGCTACATTATAGTGATTTCCAGGAATACACGCAACGTAGCATTTCGTATGCAGATACAGCCGCAGTCACACACAGAATATAGGCATGCCACATATCATTTTAATCAGCAGAAGCTGCTTGTGCCTCTAGGCATACCAAATGCCCTAGGCATTTGCCTAGTTTGCCTATGCCTAAGGCCGGCTCTGAGCACCACCATTACAGAAGAGTGTGTGTTTCCCTGAATATCACAGCAAGTACACCGGGTTGAGAACCTCTGAACTTCAGATATACAATTATAATTTGTAGACATTGGGAGGGAGGGGGGATTCATGTGGGAGCGAGGTTTAGCGAGGAAAAATAGTTTGTGTACCTCATGCCGAATTTCAGTTTACAGTGCTTACATGTGCTCCCGATACCAGCAATATCCAATATAAAAAATAGCGGTTGCAAGGTTTTCAGTGCTGAATACCGCACGGAAGGTAGAGGAAAAAAAAACAACAAACGAAAGATACTTACACTTCCGGTGGTCTCTGCCACTCCCGGTGGTATTCCCCTCCATCTTCTCACTGGGGAGGGGGCTGCTGGGAGTCCCGGGGACTGCTAGGAGGCTCCAGGGCTGCTGGAAGTAGTTCTCCCAGCTGCTGAATCTAGGAGGATAACACTAGATGGGTGTGGGTGTGTGTGGAGGCGGGGGTCACACACACTCTACACACACTCATGCACACACTTACACTACACAACATTCTCCCTGCTGCTGGAGAGGACCCGCCAATGAAGAAAACACTGCTTCGGAAAGGGGAGTAATTACTATTTAAGCTAACTGGAAACTTACAATTGCTTAAATAGTCTTGGGTGTGGGGGGGGTACCAGAGCAAGAAAAAATAAACAATCTTAGGAACAATCAGACTTGTTCTGGGGGTGCGTGAAAAAAGTTGCAGTGATTTTTATAGATATTACTGCATCTCAATTTCTGTCCTGCAATGTAATTTCCTGCCAGCAATTGAATATGTCCCATATATGATAAATCATGTTATAAGAGAAAAGATAGACGGCACATACTGTATGCAGTAGAAGTTGACCACAGATTGTGAAGGTGGAGCACCCTCTAGTGGCCTAATAAGCAGTACAATTTTATTACAGAGTACTGTTACAGTGACCAAGTTCAGGATAAAAACATTTAATAATTAAAGCAGAAATGTCTATGTATGGGCTACACAGAACATTTAGTACATGGCAAACACAGTACATATTTAAAATATGAAACATTGTGTTATATAATTATATAAGTAATATACAGTTGTATTAACTATAACAAACAATGTTCTAAGAATATTTGTATCCTTCTTAGAACACAAAGAGACTTCAGCAACTATCAAGGCACATTCACAAGTCGCCTCCTAAAGGTAATTATCTGAAATATAGATTTTTCACTTTAACAATTTTTTATCCTTGCAGTGGTGGGCTTCCCACTACTGCAAATTTACTAAATCAATGTGGGTGTCATTGATGTGGCCCCCTTAGGAATAGATCATCATGGCTGCAATCGGACATAATCACATGGTTTGCATCACATTCCTCTGTCTCTTTCACCCTTATAAATGGAAGAGGGAACTTAACAGATTAGTGTTACCTACCTAATGTACTTTTCTTTCTCTTTGTAGATGTCCTTACTCATCTCATATACATATCAGCATATATGCATACAATTAATGTGTATGTACTACAAAGCACTAATGCTACACTGTAGATTATATTAAAATAACAGATGTTATAGTGATCTGTCTCTTATCACTGGCTGTGGGAAACCAGTTAGAAGAATCGGTCACCAACAGTTTTGCCTCATTCATCCATGAGATCCGCCCCGATCACCTCTCTGATATTGTGCGGCACAGAAGTAAGCGCATGATCCTGGACAGCATTGGGGTCGGACTGGTTGGCAGCACAACTCATGTCTTCAATATCGTGGTGAAATACTGCCAGGTAATACATGGGGATGATCTGTGATATTGTATATCATCATCTGGGGTGGTGGGATGCGGTTACAGAACTGTGGACTACAAAAGGAAAACGTGTCTCTAAATACACCTATTACTATCACCTTTTTATATGGCTATATTATACAGTCGGAATTATCGTTTATGACTTTTTATAGACACACTCACATCCCCAGATCAGTAGTCGCTAACAATAAACTAGTACAATAAAGTGAATTACAATAAAGTATATTAAACTTTAAGCCCCTTTCTCTGGGTACCATAAGATCTGGATCTAATCTCCTTATTTATATTAGTTTTTATTTTGATTCTTTAAAAAAAAAAATATTGACAGGTAATAACAACAACACAAGCGTACACAAACAAGACATGGTAACAGAGCATTCAAAATACCATAACAACATATGTAGTCACAGTATACAAATTCAAATGAGAAATGCAGGAGAGCAAGTATTATGTCATAAACAAGGGGGGTAATTCAGACCTGATCACTGCTGTGCGTTTTCGCACAGTGGGTGATCAGATCTGAACTGCGTATGCAGTCATCTGATGCCCGGTTGCGTCGGATGACTGCACCGGGCATCGGGGCCTAGCGACGAGATTGTGCGAAAAAAGAGTTTGCATGGGCGATTGCAAGGTGATTGACAGGAAGAGGCCATTTGTGGGTGGCAACTGACCGTTTTACAGGAGTGTCCAGAAAAACGCAGGTGGGCTCAGGCGTTTGCAGGGAGGGTGTCTGACATCAGTTCCAGCCCCGATCCCCAGGAATCCATCGCAGTGGCTAAGTAAGTCCTGGGCTGAGCAGAGACTGCACAAACTGATGTTTGTGCAGCTCTGCTACAAATGCGAACGCATACCTGCACAGCACTTTACCCCTCCCCCTGTAGGTGCAAATTTCTGATCGCAGGGCTGCAAAATATGCATCCTAACGATCAATTCTGAATTACCCCCAAGGTCAAGATTGCCTAAATAATACAATGTTCTCTGAGCAAATGAGAGGGTGGTACAACCCAACCAGTGTATCAGAATGGGGCTCCAGAACTAAGTATTTTCATGTTATACCATGAGGTGAGGTAGAAACACCTCTGCACGCCCTCTTTAACCATGACTGACAGATACCGAACATATGGAAACCATATCAAAAAACTTTCCTGTTAGTTTCTCTTTTTGTAGTGTGGTGTTGGTCCAATCCATCAAAAACAAAAATGAAAGTCGGAGATGTAATAATTTAAAGAGACAGAGATAGGAACAGGTTTTATCCATTGTGAAAGAATAGTTTTTTTTGTGGCCGCAGCGAGTTTAAATAATATACAGTTACCCTTGGACAAAGTACATACGGGAGGTTTGGGATAAATTCCCCAGATATCCCATGTCTTGTCAATAGTAAATTGAATCTGAAGGTCAGTAGATATATAAATATGGAGCACCTGCCAGCGTGCCTGTACTTGTGAACAAGATCATAAGCAGTGCACAATGTTTGCCTCTGGTGACCCACACTTATAACAGTTAGAGTTCGGGGGCATCTCCAATTAAAAATTTCAGATTAGGTGTGAAATAAGACCTGTGAAATATTTTCTGGTGCATTTCAGCATAGGAGATTGAGGCCCGTTGTTTATCCAATTTTATATTGGCCTCCAGAATAAGGACCGAGCGATCGGATGTGAAGGGAGGTATTCTAAACTTCCAGGCATAGGGGGCTGGCAATGGTGCCTGTCAATCAGTTGTTGTAGCCTATGGCTGGCAGTAGGCATGTTAGTAAGAAAAAGTATCTAAGGGGCTGTTTGTGTAGGGCAAATCCTTTTTTGTCCAGGTTTTTTGGTGAGTATGTGGGTGCACTGGCGCGACCCCCTCCATCCCCCTCTGCCGTGCCAGAGCCTCCCACCCCCACCGCCGTCCGCCGCATCAACGGGCGCGCCTACGTGCTGTGGCGCGTCATCACTGGGCGACGCGGCGGGCCAATGAGAACCTGCCGCGTCACCCATCCCAGAAGGCCACGCGGTGGGGCTTTAAGATGCCCACCCGCGGCCGGAAGAGAGGAGAACTGGACGGCGAGCGGCGTCGCAGGACACGGACTGCGGCACGGTCAGCGGAGGCGGCCTTGCGGAGACCCCGAGACTGCGGTCGGAGATCTGGACGAAGCAGGACCAGGTAAGCCCTCAGTGAGGCCCCCCTTTTTGCTTCCACAGGTGGCACTGTTTCCGGCCCGGTTCCCACTGCACCACCAACGCCGGCGCTAGGCCGAGGCCCCATCGTTGCTCCCCCAGTTAGGCAGGCCCAAGGCCTGAGCCGCAGAGGGCGCTAGGCCCCATTGTTGTTCCCCCAGTTAGGCAGGCCCAAGGCCTGAGCCACAGAGGGCGCTAGGCCCCATTGTTGTTCCCCCAGTTAGGCAGGCCCAAGGCTTGAGCCGCAGAGGGCGCTAGGCCCCCCATTGTGTTCCCCCAGTTAGGCAGACCCAAGGCCTGAGCCGCAGAGGGCGCTAGGCCCCCATTGTTCTCCCCACCGTTAGGCCGGCCCTAGGCCTGCGCTGCATAGGTTGTTAGGCCCACCATCGTTTCAGCGAATTGTTTCTTATCGCACCACCATGTTTGGTATTATTGTACATCATTCACCTCTTCACCCACTGTTCCACATTGTCTTGCTGATCGTGTACCATTTATATTGCAATGTGCATTGCTCATGACTGCTCACGGGTCTTCCACCGGTAGGTTCTCATTGAAAGTAGGGTATCGTTTCGGGGTTGTTGTTGTTCGAAGTTTGTTCCAGGTGCTGAGACCAAGACCTCTGGCTATCAAGGGGACAGGCATATACCCGGTGAGGATAATCTGTGTTGAGTCTGTTTGCTGTGTCGTACGTGACCCCTTCCCCTCCCCTCCCCCTGCTACGTTGGGCGTTTCCGTCCAGGTTGCACCCACCGTGCCTCGCACACGGGTGTAGCCAGTCTGAGGCCACAAGTGCCAATGATGACCATCCTTTAGTCCGGCGCGCGTTGGCCCGATTTACCTTCCCCTGTCCCCTGCCTAGAGGGTCAGCGCAGCTGTACTTTTCTTTCAGACAGGAGTGCAGCCGAGAGAGAGCGAGGATCTGGGACCATCACCGACCGGAAGGATCCGGGACAGTCACTGACCCGAAGGTAAGAGTCAGCGGCAGGCACGGTGAGTACTCGCGCTTGTGCACACCGGCAGCATCTCGCCCCACCCGCCAGGTCTCTTACATTTGGCGTAGCCAGCAGGATCCGCCATGTCGGACCCAGCACCGGATTGGCCCGGTCTGCCCCTTGGGACGGCCATCCATTTTCTGTCTAGGTACGATGGGTGGAACATGCCCCTCGAGGAGTGGAAGAAACAGCTGGACTCAGTCATCCGGCTACACCGCCTTCCCGCTTCGGCGCACGTGGATCTGGTCCTACTGTTCCTCCAAGGAGAAGCCAGGGAGACCGTGAGGCTGCGACCGGATGAGCAGAGAACGGACCTCGACGGGGTATACAAGATCCTCAAGGACGTCTACCGGGAGAGGTCAACGGCAGATGGCCTCCGGAGGCGCCTCTTTGCGCGAATCCAGATGGAGGATGAAACTATCTCCCAGTTTGCCAACGCCTTACAGAGATGCGCACAGAAGATCAAGGCTCGTCCCGATGAGAAGTGGATGACCAGAGACGCGGACTCCGGCCTCCGGGACCGTTTCGTGGCCAGGCTGAGGAATAAACAATTATGAAACCACCTCCTGGACAAGATCAAGGCTCAGCCCACCATGACCTTCCCTGACGCACTGGAGAGGGCCTTGACCAAGGACCAGGATGCAGAATTTGGGTCCTGCGTCATAGCTCTCCAGCAGGCCCAGCCACCACCACCGTCCCCCAAGCCAGAGATCAGTCCCCTGAAGGGGTGCGTCAAGGACCTGACCAATGCCCTCCTACTAGTCCAGGAAGAGATGCCCAAACTGAAGCGACGGGTGGAACAATCGGAAAGCCGCAATGTAATTATGGGAGGCAGCGCAGGGGACGCCGAGGAGGAGGTGGGAGACTCCTTTCAATGCCTGCGTCGGCGGGAGGAGCCGCGCAGACGAACGGAAGACACTCGACGGAGGGGACCCCGGGAGATGACATGTTGGGAGTGTGGACGTTCGGGGCACTTCGCACGGGAGTGTCCAGAGGCCCGACGCCACCGGAGCGATCGCAGGAGGGCTTTAAACTAACATCCCTCGCAGTTGCGGGCAAAACTGCGAGGCGCAGAGACGACTTTGTGGACATCGCCCATTCCTCTGATCTAATTGGAGAATGCCCCACCGTGATAGCGCGGCTAGATGGTCAAAGCCAACGCTGCCTGCTGGACACCGGTTCTCAGGTGTCCACCATGTCCGAGAGATGCTTCCAACAGGACTACAGCCACTTGCAAAGAACGGATGTGAGAGACTGGATAATAACTTGCCCCTCCCAATCCTGGACGTTGTGTGGCTCGAGGTAGAACTGTATGGACAATCCCTTGGAAGAAAAGGAATAATGGTAGTCGCCGGAAACGAGTTAAGACATGGGCCTATCATCCTGGGGACCAACATATTGCGAGACTTGGATCAAGCCCTGGCCCAGGAGAAAGGCCCTCGATATTGGAAATACCTGGGGATACAGAAGCCCGTACAACAGGCCCTACAGAGAGTGGTCCAGCTAGGCGACGGATTGTTGTCCGCCCAAGGCCTGGGCCCCTTGGGGTGGATCAAGACCCGCCACAATCAAAGGGTGAAGATACCAATCCGACAGGAGGTAGTGTTGGACCTCCTCGTACGGACGCAGCACCGACTGGAAGGTAAGGCGGTACTGGTCGAGCCATGCTGGTTCAGCCAGTCCGGTGCGGGGCTGGTTGTGGCCCGGGTCCTGTCCGTGGTCCGGAACGGCATGGTCCCCATACGGATTTGTAACCTGGGGGACCTCCCCACACAAATTCCCCCCCGGACCATCCTCGCACAGGTGGACGCGATCCCGGCGGAAGGCGCGGAGACAGGACGAGGCCTAGTCCTGGATTCGGATGGTCGGAATCCTTGGACACTGGCCGTGAGCCTGGAAGAATCGGAGGAACCCACTGCCAGCTGGAACGGCCAAACCATACTGGCCCAGATGGACGTCTCTCTGGAGCAGGCCAACCCCTCTAACATCAAAAGACTAGAACGGATGCTATGGAAAAGGCAAAAGGCGTTCTCGCGGCACGTATCCGCGTGTATTACCTGTATACACGCGGACACGTTTTTTTAACTCTTTATTTACACCTTTCAATCTAACAGGATTTACATACATGTTAGTTTGTCTGATTTTAACTCTTATGTTTCACTGTAGTCTGGGTCGTATAAACATTATATTTTAATATAATCAATAAAGGTTATATTTTATGATTGACTTTTTTCTGAGTGCATCAACCATACAGGTTCTTCTCTTTTCCCTTCCTCCCAACCTTGATGTACGTATACTGTAGTTGACAGCACCCCCATATACATAGCATTGTCTGAAATACAAGAAAGGGGTCTTTTTGAGTGGTTGTAGGGTGACTATTCCCTTACACCCACAGCATAAGAACAGGATATAGTGAGTGTGCAGATACCCAACCTCTGTGTGTAACCCCATTGGTACTAGTGACCATTCTATACTCATATCTAGCACCTCCAAACTAAATTATTGTATTTGAATTAATTACTATACATTTCAGAACGCTTTCCCTATAATCATGTCCACATTCAGTTTGACAAGGGATTTAGAGAGTAGACGTGACAAATTAAAGAATGATATTGACTCTATGTTTAATCCTAATCCCAACCATCAGGATGTGAGTGATCCAAATTGGACTGATGATCTATACAGTCTAAAGACAGCCCTTATGAAGCAAAGTAAAACCAGTTGGAATAGGAGTACTTTTAAGAATTATTTACGCAATAAATTGATTCCAAGAGGTCTAAGACCAAAACTATTTCCAGTTTACGAATTAGCTAACGAGACCCTTAAAAAGGAATGGGAAGGTGTCTTGACCCAGTGTTCTAATGATCTAATCAAAATCCTCATGAAGCATGATGAGATAGTTCTCACTCAATTAAATCAAGAAATCACCATATTGGGGGAAAAATTTAAGAACTTTGAGTCATTAGAACAGTTTCAACTACGGTATGAAAAATATAAGAAGGATGTAGAGGATATTGAGAAAGAAATCATTGAAAAGAAACTTAGAAAATTTCAGAGGGATAAAATGGATTACGCTTCAAATAGAGTATTCAAATGGAACATACCCACCCAGCGCAATAGGACCAATAGGTCCATCAATTATTCAACATCTGAAATGGATTCCTCAGAAAGTGAGGGTCCAAGTAATGGAACCACTAACAGAATGTTCAAGCGGGATTTTTTAGAGAAGGCCCCAAGATATTCCAGAACCACCACAGCTACGGAAGACGAAAAATCAGGAGGAGCAAGGGGAGGCAGGCGAAAGAGAGACGCATTGGACTGGCGAGAGGAACCGAGAGAGAGGAGACAATACAGGAAGTAGCATCTCAACTAGACACTAATTCAGAAGAGAAAATGGATGATTTAAAAATCATTAATTTTACTGAGAGAACTTTAACCCCGGATCAGACATCTGTATTTAGACGGGGACTGTCCTTCTCCCCAGTGCGAAAACTAGATCGCTTTGAGTGTGAGAAGGATTTACAGTTATTTACTAGAAAAATTCTCCTCAAAAAATTCTTCTCTAACCATGAACGTAGACAAACCCACCTCCCAACATCCAACATCGATGCTGATGAACCTCTGACAATACAGTTGTTGGAAGAATCACCCACTGAACTGGATCCTACGGATCTATCTGCTTTACAGATGTTAGAGGAATTATCTGCAGAATCGGGTTTAATTCAAACTAATACAAACCAGACAGATGAAAGATCAAGAATAACTAGAAAATCAAAATTCTTTCCAGATACAAAAATTTGTCCACAAGTGGAAGTCTTCCAGAAACTTGTATCTAAAGATCTCGATCAACTATACTCACAGAACAAGAACTATACTGATAACTTGAGTATAGGAGAAAGGACTGCATTAAATGAGATCACGAAGTGGCAAGACACCATCATAAAGCCCTCAGACAAGGGAGGCAATATAGTATTATGGCCAAGAACTATGTATCTGTTAGGGTCTCCTGCCCTGTGCTGCCACGTCGTCATGGCAACCGGGAGACAAGTGCTAGCGGAGTAACCTGAGCGCAGCTGATACTCCGGTTCGGGTCTTTTGCTGTGCAGTGGTTATAGGCTCTGTGCACGGCAGGGGATCCGGTGCTGGTTTTTGTGCTCACAGTCTGTGAGTTCTGAGTGGGGCGTGGACAGCACCTGCTTTATAAGGCCTCTTTTCAGGGTAAGCAGATGCTGCTGAATCTTTGTTGGTTAGTCAGTTCATGAAAGTTAGCCAGTACTGTGTAGCTTTGTATTTGTTTGTTGCTTACTGCAAATAGGCCTGGGGATTTGGTATTACACTCTGCCAATCCAGACCTAGCAGTAAGACTGGAGTCAGTCGTTTAGCTTGCTGGGGTTCTGTTACTACTCTGTGAACTTAGCAAGTTTGCGGCTGTATTCCAAGACTTGCCTGTCTAATCCTGTCTCACTGTGCTAGGTGTCAGGGGTCAGTTTAGTGGCAGTAAGCTAAAACCTGTGCACTGCCAGTGAGAATCAGGATTGTGGAGACTCTCCTTGTGTCTATCATTCCATCTCTGACCAAGGAGTTTACTGCCACACCCGTTGGTAACCCTTTAGGGTTTTGCTGTTGCCCTTAGCAACAGCATTTCGGGTTCTCTACGTATTAAAACACAACATCTTGCTTTTCCATCTGAGCAGTTCTAATACAAGGGAGATACCCAGTTCCTTAGCCTCTGGGCTTCTCTGTTCACTTTGTGTGTATTTTGTTACCCTATCACCTTCTGTGTACGTTATGTCATATTCCCCAGTTTGTCTGTGAGTCCATTTGTTTTGCATAACAGTTCAAACACCAGTACATTCCTGCAGACACTGGAGTGCATAACAGTTCTGACACCAGTACTTTCCTGCAGGCACTGGTGTGCATAACATATTCAGCAGCCTAATACTCCTGTTGAAATTTTGTGGGAATATGGAGCATACCCCTCAAAATACGTTGCAACAGGTGGTCGATCAGGTGCAGGTCCTGACTCGACAATTTAATGATTTGTCCATTAAAATGCACACCTCCCAGGCTGCTGGCGGAGCTCCCGCAGCAGCAGCACCTGCAGGGGTTAAGGAGCCGAAAGTAAATCTCCCGGATCGTTTTTCTGGAGATCGCTCGCAGTTCTTTTGTTTCAAGGAGAGCTGCAAGCTATACTTCCGGCTTAGGCCTCAGTCTTCTGGGTCGGAGATTCAGCGGGTGGGCATAGTGATTTCCTTGCTACAAGGAGACCCACAGGTCTGGGCATATGGGTTGCAGCCTGACTGTCCGTCGCTTAAAAGTGTTGATGCTTTTTTTACGGCACTGGGCATGTTGTATGATGACCCTGACAAGACGGCCTTAGCCGAGGCTCAGATTTCGATCCTTAAGCAAGGGCGAAGGCCAGTTGAGGTTTACTGTACGGAGTTTCGGAGGTTGGCCCATGATACCCAGTGGAATGACCCAGCCCTGAGACACCAGTACCGAAGAGGTCTTTCTAACCAGATAAAGGACCAACTGGTACAATATCCCTTGCCTGATAGCTTGGATCAGCTCATGCAGTTATCCATCCGGGTGGATAGACGGCTGAGAGAGCGTAGGCTTGAAAGGGAGACTGAGATTTCCTTCCTTCCCAAGGGAACCTCAGACTCTGAGGAATTTTCTGAGGAGCCTATGCAGATTGGGGCTACCCGCCTCTCCTCGCGTGAGAAGACGCGGAGGAGACAGCAGGGGTTGTGTTTGTACTGTGGGAATAAAGGTCATGTGGTAGTATCATGCCCAGAAAAGCCGGAAAACTTCAGGGCCTGAGGGTGATGGGAAATATCCTGTCAGGCCAGAAGTCAGAATTTCCCAAGAAGACTTTTATCATTCCGGTGACCTTGAAGATCCTCGGTCAAACTGTCAAGACTGAGGCCTTTGTGGACAGTGGGGCCGACGGGGTTTTTATGGACCGCCAATTCGCCCTGAAACACTCTGTTCCCTTAGTACCCTTGGCATCGGAAATTGAGATTTGTGGGTTAAACGGGGAACCATTATCCCAAGGTAAAATTACCTCTTGCACTAGCCAGATTTCTTTGTTTATTGGAGCCACACACTCTGAAAAATTGTCCTTTTATGTGACTGTCTGTACTTTTGCCCCATTGGTGTTGGGGTTACCCTGGTTAAGGGCCCACAATCCTCAATTTGACTGGGTCTCTGGGGAGATTCTTAGTTGGGGTACTGATTGTTTCAGGAGTTGCTTGAGCCTTCCAGTCAGGCTCTCGCAGCTAAGTTTGCCAGGATTGCCAGGGTGTTATGCAGATTTTGCGGACGTGTTCTCCAAAAAAGTTGCAGAGGTACTACCTCCCCATCGCCCCTATGACTGTGCCATTGATTTGTTGCCAAATGCTAAGCTTCCCAAGAGCAGGTTGTACTCCCTGTCACGTCCTGAGACTCAGGCTATGGCAGAGTACATTCAGGAGAACTTGGCTAAGGGATTTATCAGACCTTCACAGTCTCCAGTTGGGTCGGGGTTCTTCTTCGTGGGTAAAAAGGACGGTTCGTTGTGACCCTGCATCGACTTCAGGGAATTGAACCGTATCACGATTAAAAACTCATACCCACTGCCTCTCATTTCGGTCTTGTTTGACCAGCTTCGTACTGCCACCATTTTTTCTAAGATTGACCTACGCGGTGCGTACAATCTAATCCGAATAAGAGAGGGGGATGAATGGAAGACTGCCTTTAATACCCACTCAGGGCATTATGAATATTTGGTGATGCCTTTTGGGCTCTGTAATGCCCCGGCAGTCTTCCAGGATTTCATGAATGATGTGCTCAGGGAATATTTGGATAGATTCTTAGTTGTATACTTAGATGACATCCTAATCTTCTCCCATTCCCTGGAGGAACATCGGAAGCATGTACGCTTAGTCCTCCAGAAACTCCGAGACCACCGGCTTGGGGCGAAGCTGGAGAAGTGCGAATTTGAAGTTCAGCAAATCGCATTTCTAGGATATATTATCTCCCCAGAAGGTTTCCAAATGGAGGGTTCCAAGGTACAGGCAGTTCTGGATTGGGTGCAGCCCACTAGTTTGAAGGCGCTTCAGCGTTTCCTGGGCTTTGCGAATTTTTATAGACGATTTATCGCTGGATTTTCGTCTATAGTGGCGCCCTTGGTGGCACTCACTAAGAAAGGGGCGGATGTTGCTCACTGGTCTTGTGAGGCTAAAGCGGCTTTTGCCCGTCTCAAAAGGGCATTTGTTTCGGCCAAGGTGCTGCGACACCCAGATCCAGAGCGTCCTTTTGTGGTGGAGGTGGATGCCTCTGAGATGGGTATTGGGGCAGTGCTTTCTCAGATGGGAGTGTCTGATAATCGCCTTCATCCCTGTGCTTACTTTTCCCGTAAATTTTCGCCTGCCGAGATGAATTATGACGTGGGTAACCGGGAATTGTTGGCTATTAAGGATGCACTCGAGGAGTGGAGACACTGGCTTGAGGGGGCTAAGTTTGTGGTCTCAATTCTCACTGACCATAAGAATCTGGCATATTTAGAGTCAGCGAAGCGTCTCAATGCCAGGCAGGCACGATGGGCTTTGTTTTTTGCTCGCTTTAATTTTTTGATAACATATCGCCCTGGGTCAAAAAACATCAAGGCTGATGCGCTCTCGCGGAGTTTTGCTCCAATCCAGGAGACCACCGAGGAGCCGTTGCCCATTGTTTCCCCATCATGTATTAAAGTGGGCATTACCCAGGACCTCTTATCATTAGTCCTTAGAGCACAGGAGCAGGCTCCTCCAGACCTTCCGGTAGGTCTTTTGTTTGTGCCTCCTAGGTTAAGACAGCGAGTGTTCCTGGAATTCCATGCCAAGAAGTCGGCAGGTCACCCGGGTATTGCCAGAACTCGGGAGTTGCTATCTAGGGCGGTGTGGTGGCCCTCGGTGGCTAAGGATGTGGATCAGTGGGTTCGGGCATGTGACATCTGTGCCCGAAATAAGACTCCTAGAGGGGTTCCTGTTGGCCCATTACATCCACTCTCTATCCCATCTAAGCCATGGACCCACATTTCAATGGATTTTGTGGTGGACTTGCCCAAATCCTCGGGGATGACAGCCATCTGGGTTGTCGTTGACAGGTTTTCGAAGATGGCGCACTTCGTTCCACTGGTTGGGCTGCCATCAGCCAGACGCCTGTCTGAATTATTTATGCTGCATGTTGTGCGTCTCCACGGGTTGCCACTTGATGTGGTCTCTGACCGCGGATCCCAGTTTGTGGCCAAATTCTGGAGGGCATTTTGTTCCGATCTCCAGATTTCTGTCAGCTTGTCGTCAGGCTACCATCCGCAGTCTAATGGGCAGACTGAAAGGGTGAACCAGTCCTTGGAGCAGTTCCTCAGGTGTTATGTCTCCAAGTGTCAGACTGACTGGGTTGCTCATCTGTCCATGGCGGAGTTTGCCTATAACAACGCGGCTCACTCTGCTACAGGGATCTCTCCCTTCCTTTGTGTGTATGGGCATCATCCTAAGGCCAATTCTTTTGACCCCCTGGACTCCACGCCTGGTGGTTCCTCTGTGGTTTCGGTCCTTAGAGGTATTTGGCGGAAAGTGAAGAAAGCCCTTGTGTCTGTGTCATTAGTGACCAAAAGGGTTTTTGATAAGCGGAAAAGACCCTGCAGCTTCAAATTAGGAGACTTCGTCTGGTTGTCTACCAAGAATTTGAAGTTGAGACAGCCATCTCATAAGTTAGGCCCCCGGTTCATCGGCCCTTATAAGATCACCAGGGTTATCAATCCGGTGGCATTTCAGTTAGATCTGCCCCGTTCTTTGGGTATCAATAAAACATTTCATTGTTCCCTTTTAAAACGGGCGATTAGTAATCCTTCTTCCAGTGGAAGACCTTCCCCTCTTCTGATACGTGGCCAGAGGGAGTTTGTTGTTGAAAGGATTCTTGACTCCAAGGTGGTTCGGGGTCGGCTGTCATTTTTGGTGCACTGGAAGGGGTATGGCCCGGAGGAGCGGTCGTGGGTGCGCAGTTGTGATCTTCATGCCCCCAGACTGATACGCTCTTTCTTCTCGCAGTTCCCCGATAAACCCGGTGGTAGGGGTTCTTTGACCCCTCGTCAGAGGGGGGGTACTGTTAGGGTCTCCTGCCCTGTGCTGCCACGTCGTCATGGCAACCGGGAGACAAGTGCTAGCGGAGTAACCTGAGCGCAGCTGATACTCCGGTTCGGGTCTTTTGCTGTGCAGTGGTTATAGGCTCTGTGCACGGCAGGGGATCCGGTGCTGGTTTTTGTGCTCACAGTCTGTGAGTTCTGAGTGGGGCGTGGACAGCACCTGCTTTATAAGGCCTCTTTTCAGGGTAAGCAGATGCTGCTGAATCTTTGTTGGTTAGTCAGTTCATGAAAGTTAGCCAGTACTGTGTAGCTTTGTATTTGTTTGTTGCTTACTGCAAATAGGCCTGGGGATTTGGTATTACACTCTGCCAATCCAGACCTAGCAGTAAGACTGGAGTCAGTCGTTTAGCTTGCTGGGGTTCTGTTACTACTCTGTGAACTTAGCAAGTTTGCGGCTGTATTCTAAGACTTGCCTGTCTAATCCTGTCTCACTGTGCTAGGTGTCAGGGGTCAGTTTAGTGGCAGTAAGCTAAAACCTGTGCACTGCCAGTGAGAATCAGGATTGTGGAGACTCTCCTTGTGTCTATCATTCCATCTCTGACCAAGGAGTTTACTGCCACACCCGTTGGTAACCCTTTAGGGTTTTGCTGTTGCCCTTAGCAACAGCATTTCGGGTTCTCTACGTATTAAAACACAACATCTTGCTTTTCCATCTGAGCAGTTCTAATACAAGGGAGATACCCAGTTCCTTAGCCTCTGGGCTTCTCTGTTCACTTTGTGTGTATTTTGTTACCCTATCACCTTCTGTGTACGTTATGTCATATTCCCCAGTTTGTCTGTGAGTCCATTTGTTTTGCATAACAGTTCAAACACCAGTACATTCCTGCAGACACTGGAGTGCATAACAGTTCTGACACCAGTACTTTCCTGCAGGCACTGGTGTGCATAACAGTATCTGGAGGAACTTGAGAGACAGCTGGGTGACATAAATTGTTATAAGAAACTCTACTTTAACCCTACGAATACGTTTCTTCAACAATACAACACTATTGTTCAGGCAGCTTATGACAACAATGTCATAATCAAAAAGGATTATGATTTTCTAAAAATGAACAACCCCAAAACTCCTACATGATACCTTCTGCCTAAGGTACATAAAAATGAAAAGAAACTCCCAGGCAGACCCATCCTATCGGGTGTGGGTAGCCTTACAGAGAATGCAAGCATCTGTGTGGATCATCATCTCCGTAAGCATGTGGTTACTTTACCTTCCTATATACGAGACACAATGGATGTGCTTAACAAGCTAAATAATCTCAATGTCAATCCTGGAGTATGGCTTGTGACATGTGACGTAGAGAGTCTCTACACTAGCATCAACCACAGACATGGTATTGACGCAACTAAGTATTTTCTTAACATGGAGGTTCAGAGTGAGCGGGGTGACTTCCTAATTGAGTTGTTTGAATTCATATTATCCCATAATTATTTCACCTGTAATGAACGCCAGTACCTCCAGGTTAGAGGGACGGCGATGGGGACAGTCTGTGCCCCCACGTACGCCAACCTCTACCTGGGGTGGTGAGAGAGGGAGGTGGTCTTCCAGGAATCGTTGGAAAAATACACCAATAACATACTGGTATACTTGAGGTATATCAACGATATCCTGATACTGTGGGAAGGCCCCTCAAGAGAATTGAATTAATTTATTGAGATCTTGAATACCAACCAGCTGAACCTAAAATTGACCTTGGAAGCCAGTCAAAGGTCTATCAATTACCTAGATATAACTATTTATATCGATGAGGAAGGTAATATATCGACAGACCTCTACAGAAAACCGACAGCCACTAATAGCCTGTTACATTCAACAAGTTCTCATCTCCCAGCAACCATCAGGGGAATTACTAAAGGAGAATTATTAAGGACAAAGAGAAACTGCTCTAATGATGACACTTTTTGCACAAGGCAGAAAGAACTGAGCCAACGCTTCAAAAAGAGAGGATACAGTAATAGGCTTATAAAAAAGTCCATCAAAGAAGTCACGACATATCCACGGGACTCCCTGCTGGTACCTAAAATAAAAACCAAGCAGGCAGAACCCATTAGATATGTGGGAACCTTCAATACACATTGGAGGGAAATTAACAACATCCTTGACAAACACTGGTCAATCCTACACACAGATGAGGATTTAGCAAGAATACTTCCCAATAAACCACTCACCAGCTGGAGAAGGTCGCAAAAGCTAAGGGATAGGATAGCACACAGCCATCTATCTAAACCTGTGTCGGATAGAGTGGAGAAGAAGGGATCCTTCCGTTGCGGTAACTGCAAGGCCTGTAGATTCATGATTCCTACCAAAAACTTTGTTGATAAACATAACAAAAAATGGGAAATATCTTCAAGAATCACCTGCACTTCAATCGGAGTGGTATACCATCTCGAATGTCCCTGCCACAAAAAATATGTCGGAAAGACATCTCGACCACTAAAGGTCAGACTCCTAGAGCACATCGGAAGCATCCGAAATGCCAGGAATGATTCGACCAGATTTAAGTCCTTATCACCAGTAGCCAGACATTTTCTCAATTGCCACAGTGGGGACCCGACAGGCCTTAGAGCATTTGGGATTAAACACATACTACTTGGTATCAGAGGGTGAGATCTTGATCAAGAATTATTAAAATTTGAGACGAAAATGATCTTCTTACTCAACAGTATTCATCCACATGGGATGAATGAATCTAACAGCTATACCTCATTTTTGAACTGAATGAATCAACTAGTCATACTTTTGTTTAGAATCTGTTGTACTATTCGTAATAATATTCTGAAAGGAAGATGATCAATAAGGGTTACCATATCATAATAATTCTTATTGGCTTTTTACCTTACACAAATAATACATTTTTCTGCTATGTCACTCTACACTTCACTTAACACCAATTTAATTCCAACATCTTGGCTGGATGTTGTGCTAATTTGACACCAATACTCCTCCCCTTTTCCTCTTCCCCTCTTCTTTTGCACTTCACTTCACTTACGTTTCACCAAAATTGTTGTTACTGGCACATTTTTTTCACTTCTTTAGCATGCACTAGTGTGTTCATTCCCCATTTAGAGTATAGTAATGGTGGATTCTACTACTCCACACTTTACACAAAGTAACTTGTTTAAAAAAAACTTGTATCCTTCATGATGGGGGATTACTATATATTATTTTTAGTCTCTCACTACTTTCTTGCATCACATTACATTTATTAGATGAGTATATAGTCTAAATTTGCCTGAATAAAGAAACCATACTATAGGAATAAGTTATATGTATCTTTACAGATATTAAGTCTTGATATATCATCTTATTGATGTTTGGCAAAATAGGCCACAATAGTGGATATTCACTTTTGGAATATACTTACCTTCATAATAATATTTACCTTTATTGGCACACCTTTTGGAAATTAGTCAGGCCAGTTTATTTGGATATCCATTTCTGGAATATACTTACCTTATCTTCTGGAACACATTTATTCATGTTAATCCACCAATATATTCATTTCTAGGACATACTTACCCTTTTAATGGTATTTACTAAGAAGATTTTAATATACCATCGTACTCTTAAATTTGTCATAAATAATAGTTTCTAGTTTGGATAGTGTATGGAAGAACAATACCCTGAGTATGTGGCCAGGGACAAACAGCTGTTGGCTCATTGTACCCATTTGAATATTACGCCTCAATGGTACCTAGCCTTCTCATTTGGGTACTCACTTCGGGAATACATTAACCCCTGCAACGAATTAAACATTACTATTGGTTGAATGAACTCTTATTAATATATGAATGCTCTATATTATTGTACATTTATCATCAATAATAGTATAGTGCGTTATGATATTGCAACATCAATATATAGGAGAAAGGAAATAAGAGTCTGACAAAGATGTCTTTATTACTGTTATTATTATCACTGTTACTGTCACCTTTATTATGATGAAGAAAGGGATTTCAGATGGTGAGATCATCTGATAGGATATGAAATCAAATATACTCTGGTATACATCTTAGGTATATTACTACAATAGCTGTAGTACATCACTATAATAGCTGCAGTAGAAGAACGTAGGTCACATGGTACAGAGGTGATAGAATTTGATATGAATACACCATTGCTGCAGTATAAAGAATACAGCTGCAGTAGTTGCAGTATGCAGAATACTGGTCCCAGGGCACAGGGGTGATAGAATCTGATGTAAACAACACATCAACCCCGGAACATGTATACATTTATCTGAATACATGTATGATAAGGATGGTATAGCTATTCATCTACAGGTGAAGCGATAGCCAAGATACCTAATGAAGAAAGACTAACTTAGAGCTTCGAAAATTTATCTAATAAGGGATTTATTAATCATAACAAGACAGTGTGTTATTGTGCATACAGTTACCGGGGTGCCGCGGCAACAAAATCCTTATGTTCTGGTATATAACACAGAATACTTCCTGGTCTGTATCTAAGCGCCGCGATTGGAGAGCGGCGTCACGTGACACTGAATGACGGGAATCCATTGGCCCACGGCTGTGTGTGACTCACAGGGACATAATAGAACAGTGATAGGCTGGCGGCCTCATGTGACTTATGGTCAGAAGCTGATTGGATAACGCTGACTCCATTTATTTACACTATTGGGAAGCGCTCTTGTTGCTCCCTGACGAAGCTGCCGCAAGTGCAGTGAAACACGCGTGTAAACTAGCAGAACATATTCCTGGTCTATACAGACAAGTATTATATTATAAGTGGGGCTGCTGTACCCCGGAGGGAAACAGTATCCTCTATATATATTTTTAGTCTGTTATAATAGGACCAGGAAGAATCTGCAACATACGTGGGCAGATAGCTAAAATTGGGATTGCTATATCCCTTAAAGTCCCACACCATCATCACTGGGACTGACTTGTCCCCTTAGCAACTTTCCCTTATATGTAACAGGACTAAGTAATTCCTCCCCGATATGCATGGTTGAATTATCCACTGTGATTTATGTTAGAATGTAGGTGATATCTGTGTTACGTAAAAGTCCACCTCTCAACCCATTCCTATTTGGGATTATATACATAAGGAATTTATAGTGGTAACAGTCGGTGACATAAAAAATTAAAGTAACTCCCACATCTGAGTAAATTCATGTACTTATACCTACTTGTACTCACAGTCTATATAAGTGGAGTGAGTTTCCGGGAGATATTTCTGCTGAGTAGAAGGTATAAGGGGGAACTACCAATATTTGCAACAGTCGATATATAATTGACTTAAAATAATATAAGTGATCGATCTGTGGTAACATTGGAATAGGTATAACAAATCTACCATTATTAGACACAGGTAATACACGCGGACACGTTTCTTAACTCTTTATTTACACCTTTCAATCTAATAGGATTCACATACATGTTAGTTTGTCTGATTTTAACTCTTATGTTTCACTGTAGTCTGGGTCGTATAAACATTATATTTTAATATAATCAATAAAGGTTATATTTTATGATTGACTTTTTTCTGAGTGCGTCAACCATACAGATTCTTCTCTTTTCTCTTCCTCCCAACCTTGGTGTGGTGTAGCCATCCAGGGTCAGCTCCTGCCTAATGCTACTTCTAATTTTAGGCAAGGCATAGCCGCCATGTTAGCAAGCAGGGGGAGAGGCCATATCCACAGCGGGTCATCTGGAACCTTCCCAGCAGCTGCATCCAATTTATTTCAGCAGACCTAGAGTTTAGGCGCAGGGGGGAGGGGAAACACGGCCCCCATTTAAGCAGGCAACAAGACCCTGGAGAGTTAAGCATACAGGCATCTTGGGCCTCAATCGGTGGCCCTGTAGGGGTTTTCGCATGTAGGGGTTTACATTGCGGTGTGTATGTTAGTATTGGTATAACAGTGATATAATATGCAGTCCTTACTAGACCATCACTCTTCTCCTTATGTACTCTTCACTGCTGTACCCTGCTGCTCACACCATACATTTGGTACTGCAGTATTGCGTGTTTTGAGGGAGACTTGTCATACAAAAATCCGTAAAGGTTATTACTTGAACATGGTTGGTCTTACACAAAAACAAAAAGTCCTTCTAGGAGAGCCACCATCTGCATCCCTGTTCCCCTCACCCTGCCTAACTGCTTCCACGGGCACCAGTAGTTAGCCGCCTGGAGTCCCTGCTGTGCAGGATCCAATTTGATGCCTGTGAGGCTGTGAAGCCGCGGCCTTGATTTGCTTGCCCGGCCCGTCTGCCGCTGGGATCTTGGCCGATGCACACCGCCTGTGAACCGGAGGAGAGCTGTGCTCGGATTCGGCGGGGATCGTTGCGCTGGCTGTGATGGCTGAGACTGCCGTGCCCGCCATCTTGCCCCCAGCTACGGATCTTGATCCCACCTCTCACCCCGCTGCAGGATCCACACTCGTTGACCCAGCTCCCCTGGAACCTGCTGAGACCTCCGCACCCACCGCCTTGTGACAGCCAGAATGCCTGGAGGTGAGAGAGCTGTCCGGATCTTAGGCGAAGGTTAGTTCCGGGCAGCACCTGCTCCTTCCTCAGATGTGGTGACCCTTTCTGGTCCCAGTGTGCTGACCAGGCGACCTTCCTGGCTCACCAGCCTGTGACACACAGTTTAACCCTAGAGTGCAGGGGAGCCCACCTGCTGTGTGTTCCCTCTCCAAAAAACCACAGAAGGCGTCCATATTAATTTATCCTGGTGGTGGGAAATGTTACTGCAATCTGAAGCTCCTACCCTGGCTGGTAAGATTGTATTTTTCTTCTGATGGACACTGACCCTTGCTAGCTCTATACTATACTAAGACCACTGGTCTTTCAACTATCGCCCGCCAGTTGCCTACTCCCCCCCCCCCCACCTCCCTACTCAGCACAAGGCAAATGCCATATACACTGCTTACAGAAACAGAATTACCCTTCAAAGCAGCTCAGTCACTGTGATATACTAAATTCTCTGTGTGGAGTTAATTCACTGTGTTGGAGCTCCCCCTAGTGGCTATTTTGAACACATAACTTCACCCACATTGCTATTTACCTCTCAGCTATATACTGTATATACACACTGGGAGAATCTACACTTCAACCGGGAACATTAGCTATGTGCCAAAGATATAGTGATTGACCCCT
Organism: Pseudophryne corroboree; assembly: GCF_028390025.1. Lineage (NCBI taxonomy): Eukaryota > Metazoa > Chordata > Amphibia > Anura > Myobatrachidae > Pseudophryne > Pseudophryne corroboree. The sequence goes on along the minus strand of NC_086451.1, from coordinate 247,264,615 downwards.
GGACGCCCTCTTTTTGATGGAGAGAGAGAACAATCATGGCAGGTAGGATTCCACTGCATATGCAGCTACAAGTCGCTTAATGATGTGCTAATTCCAAACCACTGGGAGTCATCACACTAAAGGTACTCGGTAGTAAACTGCAATCACCTTGAAATGGGATTGTCTGCTTCATGAACTCATTTGCTTCCTTGTTCTAACTCCAGCATGGTCAGATCCGGGAAATCATCACAGAAAGGAAATATGCCACAACCTAGAGACCACTTCCCAGATGGGCATGAGGTCCTTTCTGCAATCTCCCCCCGCTAAATCTTCTGGAGATCTCTCCCACTCTTGCTCTTCTCCCTGCCCTTCCACTTCCCTGAAATCTCCCCCGCCAATGGAAAACCCACATTCACGCGGTGGGGACGATATAGCTCTCCAGGACATCCTGACATTCATGAAAACTCTACCCACTAAGCAGGACCTCCAAGATTCCATGCATAGAGAACTGGCGTCTATTAAACACAAAATCTCTCAGCTCTCTGACAGGATGGGCACACTAAAGGAACTCCAGGACTCTACTGATGTGTTTATGAGATCCCTTAAAGATGTTATCGTAACCCAATCGGACAAAATCAGGTCACTCCAATCGTGCATGTTGAATTTGGATAACAGAGGTAGGAGGAACAACGTATGGGTTAGAGGTCAAACTGAGGACATCCCCCAATCGGGCCTTGTGGATGCTCTTACGAAAATCTTCAACGAGGTTCTGGAAAAAAGACCTTCCACTACCATAACATTTGACAGAGCCCACCATGCCGTAAGACCAAGAGGGCTTCCTACAGAGCATACCCGCTACGTCATATGTTGCCTGTATTACTACTCAAAAAGGAAGACATAATGAGTAAAGTATGGCGGCTTGATGGAATAGACTTTAATGGTGAGACGGTGATCATCTTTCAGGATATATCACGGAAGAACTCAGGAAACGCCAACTGAAATATAAGTGGGGCTTGCTTTTTAACCTCCAAGTCTCCTCATTGGGGAAAATCCACACGTTATACACTCCCTCCAACCTCCCCTCCTTCTGTTCAGGACTTGGTTAAGATTCCTAGTTTGGAATTTACTACACCTGACCTGCTTCTCCCACAATCAACTGACAATGGAGCATCATGGCAAGTTGTACATAATTCCAAGAAGATCTCTAAAACCCCCACTGCGGATCAGGATTCTACCATTACCTGAAATTGTTTCTATAAATGCTAGCGGTCTTAATATACCTGAAAAGAGGTCTAATCTGTTTAGAACATTGTCGTCGGATAGGGTAGATATCGCTCTGGTACAAGAGATACATTTTAAAATCCATGCCCGCCCCCCCCCTTACTAATCATAAATTTCCCCTCGCATTTTACTCCAATAACCCAGATGGAAAATCCAAGGGAGTGGCAATACTTTTCTCTAAAACTCTGCAGGTTACTGACATTTCTGTTCATAAACCAGTCCCAGGTAGATTGTTGGTGATAATCTGCAAAATATTCTCACAAACACACTGTCACGGGCTGGTCTGATTGTGTTCCCGGTAATGACCTGGGTGAGCCAATGGAGGGCGGAGGGAGGCAGAAGTTAGGTGGCTGAGATATGGACAAGTCATATGCTGGAGCACAGAGAATTGGAGAGACCTGAAACAGAGGCGTGGAGTCTAACTCACCAGGGGTTTTCGCCAGTGACCCCCATCAGGGGATATGGTCTTCGCTGCGCCTGACGGGCAGGTCGCGGCCCTCTGGTCAGGTTCCTCTGTGGAGGCTGTGAGACACTCGGGTATACAGGGATGCTTAATACCGGATTATCCTGAAGTGCTTGATGGTGAGTCTGATGGTGACGTGAAAAGGTAAGTATATCGGAGATGGTGAACTCTGGAGTGCTTGGGTAGCTGAGGATATCCGGAGCCTGTGAGGGTAATCCAGGACTGAGCACCGCAGACTGGTAACACACTGAGATGGAGATAGTGGAAGTCTCTGGTGGCAGGTAAGTAACCAGGAAAGGCAGGTACAGCAGGACACAGGTAAATGGATCTCTGGAGCAAGCCTGGAGCCTTGAGAGCGACGCTGGTGAACTTGCAGGAGAATTGACAAGTTGTTCAAGGCAATGAGGACTCTGGGAAGCCTGCTTATATCCCCCCAGAAGGATGCTGATTGGTTGCTGCTGGCAGCAGCATGCACAGAACCAGGAAGTAATTACCTGGATCATGTGATTCTGGATCATGCGACTCTGCCAGAGTCAGTGGAAATCATGCTAGTAACCACAGAAAGCACCAGTGGCTGATCTGCAGCACAGAATACACCAGCGTGCCGGTTAGAGGCATGTGTGAGCAGTGCGTGAACTGTGGTTGCTGACAGTACCCCCCCCCCCCTTTTAGGGTGGGCACCGAATACCAACAAGGCTTGGAAGGATTGTCCCTGTGGAAGGCTGAGATCAGATGAGGAGCGTGAACATCGAACTCAACTCCTAGATGGGTGTAGACTCTGGGGGACTCTGGGGAAGATTTTTGGAAGCGGTTAAGAATGAGAGGCCGCAGCAAGGAGATGTGGAAAGAATTAGGTATTCTCAGGTAGGCTGGTAGTTTTAACTTGTATGCCACAGAATTGATCATTTGTTCCACGGAGAATGGGCCTATGAATCGAGGGGCAAACTTCATGGAAGGAACCCTTAAACGTAGATTCCGAGTGGAGAGCCAAACTTTGTCTCCAGGTTTTAGCAGAGGAACACCTTGCCGTTTCCGATCAGCAAAGACTTTATATCGCTTGGATGCTTTCTTGAGCGAGACATGGACATTTTTCCAAACTTGTAAATACCAAATTTCTTTCTAACAAATATTTAAAATGCCCGCTCTAATATATACTGCAGACGCCAGGCGCATCTTATTACCATATACAATAAAAGTGCGCTGTACGTCTCAAAACACTACATCCCTTAAGAGAAAAGAATACACCCACACATTGTCTGAGTTCCAAAGCTCATTGATGTATATATTTGTTATTAAAAGGTTATGTATTCAATATATCACAATGTACAGTATATATATATATATATATATATATATATATATAGTTACATGGTTACAATATATACAGTAAGCAGTTAATACAAACTAAATCAAATACATACAGTTACAGGCCAGCATACAATACCATTCCCTCAATGCATCCTCCGCTCCATATATATCTCTCTGTCAGCAAATAAATACAGGAACTGATCTGGCAACATCTCCACCATCGTCTGGGACAAAACAGCAACTCCTGTGTGTCTGATCAGCAATACACTATATAGTTTGGGGGAGTGCACACATCTAGTCTAGGGGAGGGAACTTTCTCATTCATGATGAGTCACTGGTCTGTTCGTATGCGAACAAAGTTCAGCCTTGAAGACATCAAAAGGGCTTGCCTGAGTTTCCTGTCCACCAACTGCTTGGAATGTCCATTGTTCTAATAAGACTGACTTTAGCTTTCATATATTTAATCATAACTACTTGTTGCAATGTCCTACAACTTAATAACAACAAGTATCAAATTGATATACACATTAATCTGGTTGCTTTAATACCAAATATGACATGTCTATCTTGCTCTGCTCCAATAATACACATACATGACGTTACTCCATTTTATAATTTTAAATCATTATGATGTCTGGCGCTTGATATTATTATAATTATGTGCTGTATAAAATATATGTCGAATCCATCTCTGTGGCATGTCCGTGTAAATGCGTATGTTACCATATATTGCTGTATTTGCAAGCATAGCGACTCAATGTGTGGAGTCTGTATGTTCTCTCTATGTAATATTTTTGACTTCGACAAACTAGAGAGAAGTGCTTGAGCGTAGAAGATGCAGCTGGCACTTCTAAAGCTGGTAGCGCCTCAAAGTTAGGTGGACGCGGATGTTGACCGTACACAATATAGAATGGTGAATAACCCGTAGCCGTATGGTACCTGAAATTATGGGCAAACTCTGCCCAAGGAAGTAGACTAACCCAGTCATCCTGTGAAGAAGAAATGTACAGCCTGATGAATGCTTCAAGGTCCTGGTTGACCCTCTACATTTGCCCATTGGAGTGGGGGTGGTACGCTGTGGAGAAATTTAACTTCACTTGTAAGACAGAACAAAGGGATTTCCAGAAGCAGGCTACGAATTGTACACCGTGGTCGGAGACAATTTCTGTAGGTAGTCCATGAATCTTGAAAATATGCTGTATGAATATTTGGGTGAGCTTGGGAGCCGAAGGTAGACCGGTGAGTGGTATAAAGTGTGCCATCTTTGAGAATCGATCCACCACTACCCAGATGGTATTACACTCTTGGGACTTCGGGAGCTCTGAGATGAAGTCCATGGATAAGTGCGTCCATGGGCGCGTAGGAATGGGCAATGGGAGGAGAGCACCTGCAGGAGCTTGGCGATGTACTTTATGTTGTGCACATGTGGAACAAGAGGCCACAAAATCTTGGACATCTTTCCTCATTATGGGCCACCAGTAAGAGCGACGAACAAGTTCAAGTGTCTTGAGAACACCAGGATGTCCAGAAAAGGGTGAGGTGTGAGCCCAAGATAGTAACTTCGGCCAAAGTTCAGGCGACACATATATCTTCCCTGGAGGTGGCACAGGAGACATGTGAGTGGTGGCAAAGGCAGTGGGACTGATGATGGGATGCTGGTCATGAGGCTGAACTTCTTCCTCCATGGACCGTGATAACGCGTCTGCCTTTACATTCTGGGAGCCTGGACGATACAAAATCTTGAAATCAAAATGTGAGAAGAATAGTGACCAGCGGGCTTGGCGAGGATTCAGGCACTGGGCTACTTGGAGGTAGAGCAAGTTCTTGTGGTCTGTAAAAATGGTTAAGGTGAATTTGGCACCCTCTAACAAGTACCTCCACTCTTCCAATGCCAACTTGATCGCTAACAACTGTTGATCGCCAATGGAGTAGTTTTTCTCTGCAGGAAGGAATTTTCGTGAGAAAAGACCGCATGGATGTTGCTTCCCATCTTCCGCGGTCTGGGATAGCACTGTGCCAATACCCACATTAGAGGCATCAACCTCAAGGGTAAAGGGCTTATCAGGGTCTGGTTGCTGGAGAATAGGAGCCGAGATGGAGGTTTGTTTTAGCAGATGGAACGAGGACAAGGCTTCTTCAGACCAGGCTGCGGGATTTGCTCCTTTTTTGGTGAGGGCTGTAACTGGATAGATGAGCGTGGAGAATCCCCTGATAAATTTTCAATAATAATTGGCAAAGCCAATGAAGCGCTGGACAGCTTGCCCGACTGGACGAGGAATCGGAGGATGATAGTGAAGAAATGACAGTGCCGGAGGAGACTGCTACCTCTAGCATCCAGATGAGTGGTCCCTCTGGCGCAGTTGGGATAAAAGATAGTGAGGTACCTAGTCAGATGGTGGTGGTAGGGGATTCTATCATCAGGAAGGCAGATACGGCGATCATGGTCCCGGTAGCAGATTGCCCTACAGTCTGTTGTCTCCCGGGTGCTCGGGTACGGCACATCGCGGACCGGGTAGATAGATTGTTGGGAGGGGCTGGGAAAGACCCGGCGGTCTTGGTGCACATTGGCACCAATGACAAAGTTAGCGGAAGGTGGGATGTCCTTAAGAAAGACTATAGGGACTTAGGAAAAAAATTTAAGGCAAGGACATCTAAGGTAATATTCTCTGAAATATTACCCGTGCCACGCACTAGTCCAGGGAGGCAGAGGGAGATTAGGGAGGTAAATGTGTGGCTTAAGGATTGGTGCAGGAAAGAGGGGTTTGTGTTCCTGGAACACTGGGCGGACTTCTCAGTCAGGCGCCATCTCTTTTGTTGTGACTGATTGCACCTGACTGAGGAGGGGGCAGCGGTGCTGGGGGGGAAGGATGGTTAGAAGGTTGGAGAAGATTTTAAACTAGGAGCCTGGGGGGAGGGTTTAGCTAGAAACTACGGGTCATGCAGTGAGAATAGTGGGGATGGCGGTAGTAAACGAAATGGGGGAGAAGTTGGGGGGAGGGTAAGAGCAGGCAGTAAGGTTACTAACATGGGTACTAAAAGAGATTTTACCAAAGCACTAACTAATGACGATTACAGGTCATCATTGCTACATAAGGTGAAAGATGTCCCTAACGCAAGGGAAAATACTTATCTTAGTTGTATGTATGTAAACGCTAGAAGCATTACTGGTAAAAAGGGTGAACTAGAAATACTTGCAGCAAGCAAACAGTATAATATTATAGGCATTACTGAAACTTGGTGGGACGAATCTCATGATTGGACAGTCAATCTAGAGGGCTATACACTGTTTAGGAGAGACAGAATAAATAAAAAGGATGGATGGGTGTGTCTTTACGTAAAGCCGTTTTTAAAACCTGATATATGGGAAGATATTCAGGAGGGGACTGTAGACACTGTCGAGACATTATGGGTAGAAATTGCATGCGGGGGAAAAAGGAATAAAAAAGTTAGTATTGGGTGTATGCTATAGGCCGCCTGGTATCAACGTATCTGATGAGGAATTGTTACTAAAGCAAATTGAAAGAGCAGCAGGAGTAGGATACATAGTAGTGATGGGAGATTTTAACTATCCAGAGATAAACTGGAAAACGATTCATGTGATACTGCTAGGGGCAATATGTTTTTAAACACACTTAATGATAACTACTTAGTTCAACTAATTGAGGAACCAACTAGGTACAATGCAATCTTAGACCTGGTATTAACAAACAATGGGGATTTGGTATCAGGTATTATAGTAGGGGAACCCAGAGGAAACAGCGACCACAATATGGTCACATTCAATATCAGTTTTCATAAACAGCCCTATACTGGCTCAACTAGGACTCTAAACTTTAGCATAGCAAATTTTTAAAAGATGAGGGTATTTTTCAGGGATATTGAATGGGAAGGTTTGTTTTTAGGAAAAAATACTACGGAGAAATGGGAGGTACTAAAATTCCTGCTAGCTAAAAATACACTCAAATTTATTCCTACGAGCAGCAAAAAAAGGAATAAAAATCATAAACCGATGTGGCTTAACAAAAAGATTAAGGAACTTATGGGCAAGAAAAGGAGAGCATTTAAAAAATACAAATCTGACGGGGAAGCAGAGTCATTTCAGCACTATAAGGAATGTAACAAAATATGCAAAAAGGAAATAAGGGTGGCTAAAGTAGAAACTGAAAAACTAGTAGCAAAGGAAAGCAAAGCGAATCCCAAAAACTTCTTTAAATACATTAATAGCAAGAGATTAAAGAAGGAGAGTATAGGCCCATTAAAAGACAAGTTGGGAGTCTTAAGCAAAAATGATAATGACATAGCGGTCACACTAAATGAGTTTTTTTCAACAGTATTTACTAGAGAGGACCCAATTCAGGGACTAACACATAATCTCAATAATGAGAATATCCCACTGATAGGTACTTATTTATGCGAGGAAGTAGTCTGTGACCGATTAAAACATTTAAAGATTAATAAGTCACCAGGTCCCTATGGTATTCACCCAAGGGTTCTAATGGAGCTTCACTCTGAACTTGCAAAACCGCTATTTTTGATCTTTAAGGATTCAGTAATATCAGGTATGGTTCCCAAAGACTGGCGTATAGCGGAAGTAGTGCCTATATTCAAAAAGGGAAATAAAGCTGAACCAGGTAATTATAGACCAGTTAGTCTTACATCTATAGTGGGGAAAGTATTGGAAGGTATTCTAAGAGATAGTATTCAGAAGTTCCTTGATGTCAATAAGGTCATTAAAAGGAATCAACATGGGTTTATGAAGGATAGATCCTGTCAAACCAATTTACTTGGCTTTTATGAAACAGTAAGCGCAAACCTAGATCAGGGTAAAGAGGTGGATGTAATCTTTTTAGATTTTGACAAAGCATTTGATACTGTACCACACATGAGACTTATCTACAAGCTACAAGAATCAGGGCTAGGAAGCACAATATGCACTTGGGTCAAAAACTGGTTAGATAATAGGGAGCAGCGTATTGTGGTTAATGGATCTTTTTCAACTTGGACTGAAGTGCTAAGTGGTGTGCCGCAAGGCTCAGTATTAGGACCGCTATTGTTCAATATTTTCATTAACGACCTAACAGAAGGTCTAGAGAGCATGGTGTAAATTTTTGCAGATGATACCAAATTGTGTAAAGTTATAAATGCGGAGGGGGATGCTGAGTCGCTTCATAACGACTTAGTTAAATTAGAAGCTAGGGCAGCGAAATGGAGAATGCGCTTCAATACAGACAAGTGTAAGGTAATGCACTGTGGTAACAAGAACCAAAAAAACACCTACCTACTAAATGGGGTAAAATTAGGGGAGATTCTGTACTGGAAAAGGACTTAGGTGTCCTCATAGATAGCAAACTAAGCAGTAGTATCCAAAGTAGGACTGCAGCAAAGAAGGCTAATAAGATATTAGCATGCATAAAACGGGGAATTGATGCTAGGAACAAGAGTATTATACTCCCGTTATATAAATCACTTGTGAGGCCACACCTTGAATACTGTGTACAATTCTGGGCACCTTACTGCAAAAAGGATATCCTGGAGCTAGAAAAGGTTCAAAGGCGGGCGACCAAACTAATTAAGGGTATGGAGACGCTGGAATACGAGGAAAGGCTTGCAAGACTAGGCATATTTACACTGGAAAAGAGGAGATTAAGAAGAGACATGATCAACATTTACAAATATATAAGGGGACATTATACAGATCTTGCGCAGAACCTGTTTTTGATAAGATCAACACAGAGAACTCATGGACACTCGCTCAGGTTAGAGGAGAGGAGATTCCGCACAATACAGCGTAAAGGCTTTTTTACGGTAAGGACGATACGTGTTTGGAATTCCCTGCCTGAGCGAGTTGTAATGGCCGACTCAGTCAACACCTTTAAGAATGGGTTAGATAAATTCCTTATAGATAAGGATATCCAGGGTTACGGCGCATAGTCACGCACTATGGTTATTATAAAAAAGAGGGGTAAAACGTAACGGCAGTCATCAACTTCAGTCAAAATTTTCTACAAAATAATCATGCATAGGAGACCACAATTAGGTTGAACTCGATGGACAATTGTCTTTTTTCAACCTTCGATACTATGTTACTATGTTACTGTATGCCCTTGCTGTCACTCTTCATGTCCCTGCTGTCACTTTCCATGTCCCTGCCGTCTGTTACGTTCACTGTACTTGGTACTCCTGAAACTGGGCGGATAAGCCCCAAGTACAGGAACGTAATGCTGTAATGGGAACGGAGCTCAGCAGCAACCCCTACAGAAACCCTGACTCCGTTGTTCCACCCGCGTGGTCAGTCTACGCCTGCGAGACTATGTTTGCTTGGGCCCACAGCAGCCACGTTTGAAGGGCGGATTATGTCTGCCCAACTCCGATGCCCCCCAGTCTTAGTTGGAGACAAGACGTAAACTGAGACGGGGTGAGAACAAGGGGAACCTCTAACTAAACAGAAACCCGAGTTAGGGGCAACTACAGAACTCAAACAAAAGGATGTGCGGCACAGCCGCCAGGACGAACTACAACAAAGGAAATGCTGACCACAAGCCGACACTATACTGTTGTGAACCGGCGATGACAGCATACGCAGAACCCTCTGCAGAAAATCCAAAGAAAATATAACAAGAAGCTACGGCCAAGGCCGTAAGGTGCGGCAAAGCCGCTACTCACGAAACCGGTGTGAACACATGCAGACGGACAAGAACCCCCAAAGCCGCAGGCACAGGCTCACAGAACCGGAGGGCAGGCAGGATTCAGACAACAGCCCAGAGGACACCAAGACACAGGATACCTGGATCTGGAACAGGCAATACCATAGGACTTATGGACAGGAACACGCCAAGGCAGGAAGCAGCTCAGCAGAAGCTCTGGACTCTGACAGAGCTGAGTACACAGGATTCCAGTATCAGACAGGGCCTGGACACAGATGCAATACTGGACAAGACACTAATCAGGAACATACAGGTATCTTAACAAAACATCTACCACCAGCCCAGAACTGCATAGCTAGCTAGGTAATAAGGGAACATGCCCCAATCCGGATGGCTGGAAGCCAGGAACAAGATAATGACCAGAATAGCTGCAGGTGAGAGTAACACAGACAAGAGCCAGATTGCAGTACAGCGACTCACCACATAATGATCAACTATCAGACAGGTGAGGCTCAACACATAGAAACAGGTTGTAATTACACCAACTCGCCACTGGCAGCCAACAAGAGTCTTCTAAACCAGTGTAATGGAAATCCTGGGATGCGAACAGAACTAGAATACATAAATGGAAAACAAACAGGAATGAACCACTGCTTGTGGTTCATAACACGGTCACTCTCCCTGTCACTCTATAATGTGAATTTCGGCTCATACCGTGTGCTATAATGTGAATTTCGGCTCATTCTGTGTGGTGTAATGTGAATTTGGCTCATACTGTGTGGTGTAATGTGAAAGGGGTCCTACTATTGTGGTGTATAAGGGGTATATGGTATGGTAAACTACACTGAAGGGTATGCCCCCTTTTCAGGAGCACACGCGCCTTCGGCGCGCACATAATTACAACCTTCACTTTTCCATACCCCCACTTAAAAATTTCCACTTGGGTGCTACTACTGTGGGCATTATTACTATTGTGTGACCACGCCCCTTTATTTGAGACCACACCCCCATTTTGCTGCACGCGCAATACCTTTATTGCATGGGCACCGTGGGGAGGGGGGTGAGTTCCACCACCTCTCTAGGACCACTTTAAGCACTGCATATATGCATGTAGTGACTATGGTATGTAATAAGGATAAATGAAAGTGTACGTGATCCTATTCTAGGTGACTCCCAGATGACAAGCAAAAAGGGGAAAAAAGGAAGACTGGGATATATAAAAAGAAAGAGTAATGTGAGAGTGACAAAGAAATGAAAAGGTGTCCACACGAGAAAAAACAAAAAGGACCGTATTATATGTATACCTAGCAAATGCATTGGTAATGGGAAAAACTAAGAATTTTTAAAAATGCACTGTCATTTATGAATTCATTAAGGTCATTGGGCTTCAAGGCAAAATGTCCACCTACTTTCTTTCCTAAGCAGTTCTTGTGTGAGGTTACCACCTATAATCCCGAGTTTCACCTGTTCTAATCCAAAGCATTTCATGTCTTGTATTGAACTATGGTGAGGTTTGTAAAAATGTCTTGCGACAGAGGTGAGTTTTCGCATTTTCTCCAGGTCTGTAGCTGCATTGCTAATGTTGCATATGTGTTCAAGGATTCTCACTTTCAGAGCTCTGGAGGTCATACCCACATATTTTAAGCTGCAAGTACACTCTAAACAATAGATGACTCCAGTGGTTTTACAGTTAATGTATTGTGAGATCTTAAGCTCTTGACCAAATTTGTCCTGCACGGAATTGGTTTCCAAAATGAAGGTACATAGCTTGCATGAGCCACATGGGTATGTCCCACTTATGGATGGAAGTCTCTGGGGATATTTAACAAAGTGGCTCTTCACTAGGTGATCTCGAAGATTGCTGGATCTGCGCCAGCTCTTGTGGATTTTTGAATCCAGATGTGTGGCCAGATCCTGATCAAGTTTGAGGATTGGAAGATGTTTTTGAATGGCCTCTGAGAGTTCCCGCCACTCGCTACAAAGTGTCCACAAATCTTGTTTTTTTTATCCTCTTTAGGTTTGTTTAAAAATTAATGATTCTCTGTTAATATGCATCACAGATTTTTTAGCTTTAAGGGACCTTTTGCTGTATCCTCTTTCTAGTAATCAAGATACCAGTTGTTCACTGAATCTTCTGTACAGTTGCGTCTTAGACACAAAAGTTCCCCTTTAGGGATGTTCTCTAGAGTGTGAGGAAAATGAGAGCTGGTTTGCATGAGGATGCTGTTAGTAGCAGTCTCCTTACGGTATAGATCTGTTGCCAGGTTATCATCTGCCATTCTGTAGGTTTTTACATCCAAAAAAGAAACTGATTGGGCACTGATGGTGTGAGTTAGTTTGATGTTGAGGTCGTTATCATTAAGCCTGGAAAGTCTAGCAGGAGCTCCTGGTTTAATACAGGCAGGGTTATAGAGGAGGCGGCACTAGGCATTCTGGGAACAGTCAAAGCTTTGATACTGTTGGTGCCTCAGATCAAGATCCTACTCTACACCCCAATGTCATTCCCTGTGGAGCCCAGTGTACCTCGCAGCAGAAATTTATATATACACACACACACATATATATATATATATATATATTCTCCACAAAGTTCAGTATTGCGCAACAGGATCTATTATTATCCAGAGTTAGTTTCCAATTGAGTGCTGCTTCAAATCCTCTCCATGCCACTGGAGTATTGGTAAGAACTGTTAAAGAATGGAGAGCGCACTCATGAATGCATAAAAAGTAACACCTTTACTTGTAACAATTGTTCAATTGTTCAAATCCACGGCTCGTCTCAACACCGGCTCTGTTCCCGGAGGATGACGTCACAGCGTCCACGTCAGATCAGCCACGACCAACGGCGTTTCGTACTACAGGTACTTCGTCAGGGGGTGTGATTTACCCACTATGTATTGTCCATATATACCCATTCTGGGTGTCGCTCTCAATTAAAATACAATTAGCCATAAATTAAACAATTTGCATATATCATAAGTTTCACAACTTTAATAACATAAAATTTTAATGGGTCAGGTTAGATCATCGCCATGTTTTAACAGGTTCAGTAATTCAAAATAATTTATACAGCCTTTTAACACTACTATTCTTCACTCTACTTAATGAGTCCAGCTGAACCACATAATGCATAGTCGTGATTCCAACCTGACCGATACATCATAGAAACAGCAGTAATACCAAGTTAATTAAATTATAAAATCCATCTGAGAGGGGAAATATAAATACATTGAATAACATCCATATATACTCCCACTATATCATGCCGTAACCTCTTTGTCACCCGCCATGCATATACATTTTGAGTTCGCTGGTCGGGACGTAGCCGCTGCCACCGGCGACTCTATGATACATGCATACGGGATTAACCATTCAGGAACGGTACGATATCACAGCCCTCATTTAGGCCTTGCGGAGCAAACATATTTAGTGTATATATCCAAAATGTTTCTCGCTTCGAAAGCAAATTTAATAAATCACCTTTCCTTTCATCAAGTTGTACCCTCTCAATCGCCTTAAAAGAAAAACAATGAAGTTTTGAGTCACAGCAACCAACAAAATGTCGTGGTACACTGTGATTTTCCACCCTATGGGCGATATTTCGTACATGCTCTAAAATTCTTAATTTTAAAATACGCTTAGTTTTACCTACATAGCGCTTACCACATTTGCACTCTAGTAGGTAAATAACATATGTGCTCAAGCAACTCAATTTTCCCTTAATTTTCCATGATTTATCATTATTAAAATTAAAAAAATTGTTTATGATCTTTATTAACATATTGGCAGACCTTACATTTCGTACATGCATAAAAACCCTCAATACCATCTGATCGTAATTCACTATCTTTTTTTAGATTACTAGGAGCAAGTTTATACTTTAAAGAGCGTGATTTTCTAAATACCACCTGTGGATATCTGGGGATCACTTTCTGTAATATCGGGTCTAAATATAAAATGTTCCAATGTTTTTGTAAGATCTTTTTAATGGCATCACCCTTAGTGTTATACCTAGTAACAAATGGGACAGAGAATTTACTCTTTTCTTGTTCTTTTTGTTTATATACCACCAATTCAGATCTAGTTCTTTCCTTCGCTTTATTATAGGACTCTTCAACCACCCGTTCAGGATATTGCTTACTAATAAAGCGTTGCTTATAGATATCAGCCTGTTCTTCAAATTTAGAGAGTTCCGAACAGTTACGTCTAAGTCTTACAAATTGTGAATAGGGTATATTATTTACCCATCTCTTGTAGTGGCAACTCTGATAATGCACATAACTGTTACGATCTGTTTTCTTGATGTGTATACGTATTAACCCTTCCTCCCTTCATCCAATCCGTATTATCTAGTACCAGGTCCAAAAATTCAATCTTAGTTTTTTGAAAGTTGGAAGTGAATTTCAAATTGAACGTATTCTTATTTAGATAATCCATGAATTCATCAAAACATCAATTTACTGCCAGACCACACCATAAGAATATCATCTATAAATCTTTTATATAGATGAATATATGATAAGAATGGGTTGTCATTTTCAATTACTTGTTCCTCCCACTTACCCAAATAAAGGTTAGCCAGACTCGGTGCGTACAGTGTTCCCATCGCCACCCCGCACTCCGTTAAAAAATGATTCCTGAAATCTAAAATAATTATTTTCTAGGATATATTTCATACAATCTAAAATGAAAGATTTCCTGTTGACATTCAAACTTTCATCTGTATCCAAGAATGATTTCACCGCTTCCAATCCCCCCACATGGGGTATACTCGTATATAACACCTCTACATCAATTGTAACCCATGAGAATGTAGTATTCCATTCAAACTTCTCCAACTCATTTAAAATTTGCGTTGAGTCCTTTGTATACGATCTCAAAGAAACAACATATTCTTTAATATGTGCATCTACAAACTCAGAAATATGTGAACGTGCGGAACCAATCCCAGAAACAATGGGGCGGCCCGGTGGTTTCTGTACCTTTTTATGAACATTTGGTAAACTATAAAAAATGGGAATCCTAGGTTGTGGGATAAACAAAAAATTATATTCCTCCTGAGATATACTAGAATCCTTGATACCCTCTACCACAGGGGTGGGCAATTATTTCAGCTGGGGGGCCGCTTAACACTTCCAGTGAATATTCGAGGGCCACACACAAGGGCGGGGACTAATATGAATGACAAATATTTGTAGGAGTAAGTCCTGGGCTGCGCAGAGACTGCACAAAGTAGATTTTTGCAGCTCTGCGTACACATACGATCGTACACTTGCACGGGTGAATTTACACTCCTCCTGGGGGCGGCGACTACCCGAACGCAGGACAGCAAAATTTGCAGCACAGTGATCAGGTCTGAATCAGCCCCTTAGTCAGTAGTTGCTGCAAAATGAGACCCGTTAAAGGGCCCAATTCAGACCCGGTCTCTGCTGTGTATTTTCGCACAGCGGGTGATCGGGTCTGAACTGCGCATGCATTGCAGTGCGCAGGCACATCAGTCCGCCGCGCTGGGGAGCGTCAGGCAGTGATGGGATGGTGCGAACAAAGCGATCGCACAGGTGATCGCAAGGTGATTAACAGGAAGAGGCCGTTTGTGGGTGGCAACTGACCGGTTTAGAGGAGTGCACGGAAAAATGCAGGAGGGACGAGGCGTTTGGAGGGAGGGTTTCTGACGTCAGCTCCGGCCCCGATCATCGCACTGGAAGAGTAAGTCCTGGGCTGAGCAGAGACTGCACAAACTTCTGTTTCTGCAGCTCTCCTGCACATGCGATCGCTCCCCTGCACAGCGATTACCCCCTCCCCCTGTAGGCGGTGACTACCTGATCGTAGCAGTGCAAAAATCACACCCTAGCGATCAGGTCTGAATTAGGCCCATAGTTATATATATATATATATATATATATATATATATATATATATAATAGTGTAGTAATCCCGGCACTCCCTCTCCAAATGGCAATGTGCTGCGGTGCCCTCCTAGAGAAACAATGCTGATCCTCAATATAATGGATGGAGACAGGCGGCACTCAAGCAGACTCAAATAGAGTGAAAAAAGCGGAACGTTTATTGATCCAATATGGATCAATAAACGGACCGCTTTTTTCACTCTATTTGAGTCTGCTTGAGTGCCGCCTGTCTCCATCCAATATATATATATATCTATAAAAACATAGTATTATATACAGGTATTTATATATATATATATATATATATATATATATATATAAACTATAAAAACACACACACCATGTGTGTAGCCCCCTCAGCGATAGCGATGCGCGGCCCCGCACATCGCTATCGCTGCTGCTAGACAGGCCAATCTAGCGGGTCGCCCCCCCGTCTCCCCCCGCACGGTCAGCACAGATCGCGCTGTGCTGAGCGGCAGGAGAGATGTGTGCTGAGTGGTTCGCTCAGCACACATCTCTCCCAAATCGCCCCGTGGGTACTGGACTTAAAAAACACATCCAGTAATAAAGAAATAAAAATAAAAAAACTGCTGAAAACAAACAAACAGCATCCTGTGTAATGCTGTTATCAATCGTATTCACAGCTGGTTACTAGCTCCCCCCACCCGCCTCCCTGAACCCACATAGCAGTCTCAAACCTCCCCTCTCCCTTAAACCCATATAGTAGTCTCTACCCCCCTTCCCCCACCCCTGAACCCATATAGCAGTCACTACCCCCCCTTCACCCCCTCCCCTGAACCTATACAGCAGTATCTACCCCCCCCCCCGGACCCATATAGCAGCTTTACCTTAGATGTGTGCTGCCCAGATTATCCACCGATCCGCTGCGCAGAGCCTCTGCTGCTACCCGCTGCCCTCTCCTGCCGTGGCTCCGCCCCCTATGCCACCCAGCGCCTGATGTCACAGAGGAAATCCCGGTCAGCAGACCGGGTATTTCCTCAGCGGCGCCGCATCTCGGAGCTTCGTAGCGCATTGACAAGCGGCTCAGCCGGGCCGCTTGTCATTGCACAGTGGTATGGGACAGCGGGCCAGGCAGAATCGGTTCGCGGGCCGCATGTTGCCCACCCCTACTCTACCAGCAATATTCTAATTTATTCAACTATCCTATCCGTGGGGTCTCCCTCCAGTTTTTTTTTATAAGTACCACTATCACTGAGGAGTCTATTGCATTCATCCAAATAATCTTTTCTATTTAATACAACAAAGCCCCCCCTTTATCGGCCATCTTAATGACCAAATTGGGGTTTTCTTCCAGGGTTTTAAGTGCCATTCTCTCACCCTGAGACAAATTGTCTCTGGATTTACTTCCATTCAAACATAATTCATCTAAATCCTTTTTAATGAAGGATGAGAAAGTGTCAATGAAACTCCCCCTAGATTCTATAGGATAATAAGTAGACCTCTTTCTGAATTTCTTTCCGTGTGTGCTGGTAGATTCTAGATCTCCTGTCTTATTTCTGGCAAAATGGCATTTTAACGTTAAAACCCTCACAAATTTATTAACATCAATAATCAATTCAAAACCATTTGGTGCCATATTCGGGACAAAGGATAAACCTTTAGTCAACAATTTTAACTCCATTTCATTTAAAGTATGGTCCGACAGATTAAATACATTCAATTCTAACGAGGATTCTGTCTCCTCATTTTTGTTCCTTTTTCCTCCTCGCTTCCCTCTTTTATATCGTCCTTCTCTCTTTTTGTACCGATACCCGGACTGGATTCTACTTCTATCCCTCCTAATTGTCTCCTGTCCTCCCACATCTGTCCCCTGGGAAAAAAACGTCTCGCTTGTTTGTTAGTTCCCGGAGAAGCTAATGTTTCATACCTATTTCTTAGAGGAATATTAGTTGGCCTCCTTTCATTAACCTTATAGGGCCTCTTATTTTCTGCCACTTAAAATCCCTAGACTAATCTCTCTGCCTCCATTCTTGTTTTTGCCTTGGCCAGCTTTTAATATTCCCATTTCTATAGTCCATGGTATCCAGTTTAAATTTGGAGACCTTTGTGTTAATAATATCACTCTCTAATTTCTTAATCCTCGTGTCACTAGCCGCTCTTAATTCAATAATTTCATCCAGATCTTTAATAGGTTCTATTTCTCTCTAATTCACTCAATTCCCTATCCACATCGGTAAGCTCTTTCTTCCTCTCTTGAATAAGTAGTCGCATTAATTCAAATGAACTATTTTCTAGGATTCTATCCCATTCCATTATAAATGCAGGTCTATCATTACCAAAAGTAGGTTTTTTTATTTAACCTCAGTCCTCGCGGTATTAACTTGGCATCCACATATTTTTCTAGGGTAGTAATCTCCCAATTTCATTTCCCTAGTAAATAGGTCCTCTGATTTCTCACAGAGGGAATCTATATCCCTGCCTTCAATATTATTTGTTTTTCGTTTTAACGAGATATCCAAATGATCATTAAAAATTTTATGGCATTCCTCATTTTTTTCTACACCATCTCTCTGGTCTCATGTGAGCCATAATTATAAAAGGTAAATCACAAGCTGATCACAACATGTATAAAATCACATACAAGTAGGTAATATAACCTCTTATTCTTAATTGACAACAATTAGTCCCATGCAGCACCTGACAGGCAAATCGATTCTCCACAAAGTTCAGTATTGCGCAACAGGATCTATTATTATCCAGTGTTAGTTTCCAATTGAGTGCTGCTTCAAATCCTCTCCACGCCACAGGAGTATTGGTAAGAACTGTTAAAGAATGGAGAGCGCACTCATGAATGCATAAAAAGTAACACCTTTACTTGTAACAATTGCTCACATACATTGAAGTTAAAATTCATCAACAACGGTATTTGCACCGCGACTTAGCCACTCAGATGTTCAAATCCACGGCTCGTCTCAACACCGGCTCTGTTCCCGGAGAATGATGTCACAGCGACCACGTCAGATCAGCCACGCCCAACGCGTTTTGTACTACAGGTACTTCGTCAGGGGGTGTGATTTACCCACTATGTATTGTCCATATATACCCATTCTGGGTGTCGCTCTCAATTAAAATACAATTAGCCATAAATTAAACAGGTTGTGACTTGAAGCTATTGTAGCTACTGGTAAGGTTACACACGCATATGAAATTGTGGTAGACCTGTGTATTTGAACTTGTTATCCAAATCCCTGAATCATAAGGTCACATACCTATTTGAACTTGCGTTCAGGCCTATGCATTTGAACTTGTTATTCAAGCACTTAACCATAAGACATACCCCTGATGAAGTCTTAGAGAAATGGGCCCTACTCAATTGGCGATGTGCCGCCGAGGTGCCCGACGGCCGATACGGCCGACGAGCGACCCGGCGGCGGGGGGGCAGTGAAGTCTCTTCACTCCCCCCGTCACCCGGCTGCATTGAAGTGCAGGCAAATATGGACGAGATCGTCCATATTGGCCTGCATGCACAGCCGACGGGAGACCAGCGATGAACGAGCGCGGGGACGCGCATCGTTCATCGCTTAAGTCTCCACACTGAAAGATATGAACGAGTTCTCGTTCATTTATGAACGAGATCGTTCATATCTTTCAGAATATCGCCAAGTGTGTAGGGCCTATAAGACGAAACGCGTCGGGTTATTTGTTCATAAACATCAAATCTCCAAATTGTCAAAGGAGAAGGAGGAATCTATCAAAGTTATTTCAACTGGTCCTCTGTACTATATGGTGTTATCTGCAAGAAGAGATACTATACCGTTTTGTATTATTGCTTTTATGTTGTAATAAATTTTACATGGAACATGTTAAATGTGGTTTTATGCTCACGAATTAGGAGTAAATATCTTAGGGAGACTGCTGTTTTTCCCCATTGAATATTGGGTGGAAAAACAACCCAAGTGCGCCCATTCCTCTACTGGCACATATTTGTATCTTTTTAGTCCCTCCTAACAAGGGACTTAGTGGAATTTGGCAGCCTTAACCCAATCCTTTCTCACTTTCTGTTTAATAGCGCAAAAGGGAGAGTATCTGTTTTGTATGTATGTATGTATGTATGTATGTATGTATGTATGTATGTATGTATATATATATATATATATATATATATAAAATAAGATTTTACTTACCGATAAATCTATTTCTCGTAGTCCGTAGTGGATGCTGGGACTCCGTAAGGACCATGGGGAATAGCAGCTCCGCAGGAGACAGGGCACAAAATAAAAGCTTAAGGATCAGGTGGTGTGCACTGGCTCCTCCCCCCATGACCCTCCTCCAAGCCTCAGTTAGGATACTGTGCCCGGACGAGCGTACATAATAAGGAAGGATATTGAATCCCGGGTAAGACTGATACCAGCCACACCAATCACACCGTACAACTTGTGATCTGAACCCAGTTAACAGTATGATAAACGCAAAGGAGCCTCTGAAAAGATGGCTCACAACAATAATAACCCGAATTTTTGTAACAATAACTATATACAAGTATTGCAGACAATCCGCACTAGGGATGGGCGCCCAGCATCCACTACGGACTACGAGAAATAGATTTATCGGTAAGTAAAATCTTATTTTCTCTGACGTCCTAGTGGATGCTGGGACTCCGTAAGGACCATGGGGATTATACCAAAGCTCCCAAACGGGCGGGAGAGTGCGGATGACTCTGCAGCACCGAATGAGAGAACTCCAGGTCCTCCTCAGCCAGGGTATCAAATTTGTAGAATTTAGCAAACGTGTTTGCCCCTGACCAAGTAGCTGCTCGGCAAAGTTGTAAAGCCGAGACCCCTCGGGCAGCCGCCCAAGATGAGCCCACTTTCCTTGTGGAATGGGCTTTTACTGATTTTGGCTGTGGCAATCCTGCCACAGAATGTGCAAGCTGAATTGTACTACAAATCCAACGAGCAATCGTCTGCTTAGAAGCAGGAGCACCCAGCTTGTTGGGTGCATACAGGATAAACAGCGAGTCAGATTTTCTGACTCCAGCCGTCCTGGAAACATATATTTTCAAGGCCCTGACAACGTCAAGCAACTTAGAGTCCTCTAAGTCCCTGGTAGCCGCAGGTACCACAATAGGTTGGTTCATGTGAAATGCAGAAACCACCTTAGGTAGAAATTGAGGACGAGTCCTCAATTCCGCCCTGTCAGAATGAAAAATTAAGTAAGGGCTTTTATATGATAAAGCCGCCAATTCTGACACACGCCTGGCTGAAGCCAAGGCTAACAGCATCGACACCTTCCATGTGAGATATTTTAAGTCCACAGTGGAAAGTGGTTCAAACCAATGTGACTTTAGAAAACTCAATACCACATTGAGATCCCAAGGTGCCACTGGAGGCACAAAAGGAGGCTGTATGTGCAGCACCCCTTTTACAAATGTCTGAACTTCAGGTACTGAAGCCAGTTCTTTCTGGAAGAAAATCGACAGGGCCGAAATTTGAACCTTAATGGACCCTAATTTTAGGCCCATAGACAGTCCTGTTTGCAGGAAATGAAGGAAACGACCCAGTTGAAATTCCTCTGTAGGGGCCTTCTTGGCCTCACACCACGCAACATATTTACGCCAAATGCGGTGATAATGTTTTGCGGTTACGTCCTTCCTGGCTTTGACCAGAGTAGGAATGACTTCTTCTGGAACGCCTTTTTCCCTCAGGATCCGGCGTTCAACCGCCATGCAGTCAAACGCAGCCGCGGTAAGTCTTGGAACAGACAAGGCCCCTGCAGTAGCAGGTCCTTTCTTAGAGGTAGAGGCCACGGTTCGTCCGTGAGCATCTCTTGAAGTTCCGGGTACCAAGTCCTTCTTGGCCAATCCGGAACCACGAGTATTGTTCTTACTCCTCTCCTTCTTAGGATTCTCAGTACTTTTGGTATGAGAGGCAGAGGAGGGAACACATACACTGACTGGTACACCCACGGCGTTACCAGAGCGTCCACTGCTATTGCCTGAGGGTCCCTTGACCTGGCGCAATATCTGTCCAGTTTTTTGTTTAGACGTGACGCCATCATGTCCACCTTTGGTTTTTCCCAACGGTTTACAATCAGGTGAAAGACTTCTGGGTGAAGTCCCCACTCTCCCGGGTGAAGGTCGTGTCTGCTGAGGAAGTCTGCTTCCCAGTTGTCCACTCCCGGAATGAACACTGCTGACAGTGCTATCACATGATTTTCCGCCCAGCGAAGAATCCTTGCAGCTTCTGCCATTGCCCTCCTGCTTCTCGTGCCGCCCTGTCTGTTTACGTGGGCGACTGACGTGATGTTGTCCGATTGGATCAACACCGCCTGACCCTGAAGCAGAGGTTTTGCTTGACTTAGGGCATTGTAAATGGCCCTTAGTTCCAGAATGTTTATATGAAGAGATGTTTCCATGCTTGACCACAAGCCCTGGAAATTCCTTCCCTGTGTGACTGCTCCCCAGCCTCTCAGGCTGGCATCCGTGGTTACCAGGATCCAATCCTGAATGCCAAATCTGCGGCCCTCTAGTAGATGAGCACTCTGCAGCCACCACAGGAGAGACACCCTTGTCCTTGGCGACAGGGTTATCCGCTGATGCATCTGCAGATGCGATCCGGACCATTTGTCCAGTAGATCCCACTGAAACGTTCTTGCATGGAATCTTCCGAATGGAATCGCTTCGTAAGAAGCCACCATTTTTCCCAGGACCCTCGTGCACTGATGCACTGAGACCTGGCCTGGTTTTAGGAGGTTCCTGACTAGCTCGGATAACTCCCTGGCCTTCTCCTCCGGGAGAAACACCTTCTTCTGGACTGTGTCCAGAATCATTCCTAGGAACAGTAGACGTGTCGTTGGAATCAGCTGCGATTTTGGAATATTTAGAATCCACCCGTGCTGACGTAACACTACCTGAGATAGTGCTACTCCGACTTCTAACTGTTCCCTGGATCTTGCCCTTATCAGGAGATCGTCCAAGTAAGGGATAATTAAAATGTCTTTTCTTCGTAGAAGAATCATCATTTCGGCCATTACCTTGACAAAGACCCGAGGTGCCGTGGACAATCCAAACGGCAGCGTCTGAAACTGATGACAGTTTTGTACTACAAAACTGAGGTACCCTTGGTGAGAAGGGTATATTGGGACGTGGAGATAAGCATCTTTGATGTCCAGAGACACCATATAGTCCCCTTCTTCCAGGTTCGCTATCACTGCTCTGAGTGACTCCATCTTGAATTTGAACCTTTTTATGTAAGTGTTCAAGGATTTCAGATTTAAAATTGGTCTCACCGAGCCGTCCGGCTTCGGTACCACAAACAGCGTGGAATAATACCCCTTTCCTTGTTGCAGGAGGGGTACCTTGATTATCACCTGCTGGGAATACAGCTTGTGAATGGCTTCCACAACTGCCTCCCTGTCGGAGGGAGACTTTGGTAAAGCAGACTTCAGGAACCGACGAGGGGGAAACGCCTCGAATTCCAGTTTGTACCCCTGTGATACTACCTGTAGAATCCAGGGATCCACTTGCGAGTGAGCCCACTGCGCGTTGAAATTCTTGAGACGGGCCCCTACCATATCTGAGTCTGCTTGTAAAGCCCCAGCGTCATGCTGAAGACTTGGCAGAAGCAGGGGAGGGCTTCTGCTCCTGGGAAGCGGCTGCATGGTGCAGTCTTTTTCCTCTTCCTCTGCCCCGGGGCAGAAAGGAGTGGCCTTTTGCTCGCTTGTACTTATGGGAACGAAAAAGGACTGAGTTTGAAAAGACGGTGTCTTTTTCTGCTGATGTGAAGTGACCTGGGGTAAAAAGGTGGATTTTCCAGCCGTTGCCGTGGCCACCAGGTCCGATAGACCAGCCCCAAATAACTCCTCCCCTTTATACGGCAATACTTCCATGTGCCGTTTGGAATCCGCATCCCCTGACCACTGTCGCGCCCATAACGCTCTTCTGGCAGAGATGGACATAGCACTTACTCTTGATGCCAGGGTGCAAATATCCCTCTGTGCATCACGCATATATAGTAATGCATCCTTTAAATGTTCTATAGTTAACAAAATATTGTCCCTATCCAGGGTATCAATATTCTCAGTCAGGGAATCCGACCATGCGACTCCAGCACTGCACATCCAGGCTGAGGCGATTGCTGGTCGCAGTATAACACCAGTATGTGTGAATATACTTTTTAGGATATTTTCCAGCCTTCTATCAGCTGGTTCTTTGAGGGTGGCCGTATCAGGAGACGGTAACGCTACTTGTTTAGATAAACGTGTGAGCGCCTTATCTACCCTAGGGGGTGTTTCCCAACGCGCCCTAACCTCTGGCGGGAAGGGATATAATGCTAATAATTTTTTAGAAATTAGCTGTTTTTTATCGGGGGAAACCCACGCTTTATCACACACCTCATTTATTTCCTCTGACTCAGGAAAAACTATTGGTAGTTTTTTCACACCCCACATAATACCCTTCTTTGTGGTACTTGTAGTGTCAGAAAGGTTCAATGCCTCTTTCATTGCCGTGATCATGTAACGTGTGGCCCTACTGGACATTACGTTTGTCTCGTCACCGTCGACACTAGACTCAGTATCTGTGTCAGGGTCTGTGTCGACCCACTGAGGTAACGGGCGTTTTAGCGCCCCTGACGGTGTCTGAGACGCCTGGACAGGCACTAATTGATTTGCCGGCTGTCTCATGTCGTCAACAGTTTTTTTTGCAAATTGCTGACATTGTCACTTAATTGTTTAAATACAATCATCCAGTCAGGTGTCGACTCCCTAGGGGATGACATCACCAACACAGGCAACTGCTCCGCCTCCACATCATTTTCCTCCTCATACATGTCGACACACGCGTACCGACACACAGCACACACACCGGAAATGCTCTGATAGAGGACAGGACCCCACTTAGCCCTTTGGAGAGACAGAGGGAGAGTCTGCCAGCACACACCCAGCGCTATATATATATACATATACATATACATATACATATACAGGGATAACCTTATATAAGTGTTATTCCCTTATAGCTGCTGTTATTATCGTTATTTGCTGCCAAAAATGCCCCCCCTTCTCTTTTTTACCCTGATTCTGAAGCAGGACTGCAGGGGAGAGTCAGGGAGCCGTCCTTCCAGCGGAGCTGTGAGGGAAAATGGCGCTTGTGTGCTGAGGAGATAGGCTCCGCCCCTTCACGACGTCCTTATCTCCCGCTTTTTTGTGTAAAAATGGCAGGGGTTAAAATACATCCATATAGCCCAGGAGCTATATGTGATGTATTCTTTTTGCCACCTAAGGTATATACTGTTATATTGCGTCTCAGGGCGCTCCCCCCCAGCGCCCTGCACCCTCAGTGACCGGAGTGTGAAGTGTGCTGAGAGCAATGGCGCACAGCTGCGGTGCTGTGCGCTACCTTAGTCTGAAGACAGGATGTCTTCTGCCGCCGATTTCACCGGACCTCTTCGTCTCTTCTGGCTCTGTAAGGGGGACGGCGGCGCGGCTCCGGTGACCCATCCAGGCTGAACCTGTGATCGTCCCTCTGGAGCTAATGTCCAGTAGCCTAAGAAACCCGATCCACTCTGCACTCAGGTGAGTCCGTTTCTTCTCCCCTTAGTCCCACGATGCAGTGAGCCTGTTGCCAGCAGGACTCACTGAAAATAAAAAAACCTAAACTAAACTTTTATTCTAAGCAGCTCAGGAGAGCCACCTAGATTGCACCCTTCTCGGCCGGGCACAAAAATCTAACTGAGGCTTGGAGGAGGGTCATGGGGGGGGAGGAGCCAGTGCACACCACCTGATCCTTAAGCTTTTATTTTGTGCCCTGTCTCCTGCGGAGCCGCTATTCCCCATGGTCCTTACGGAGTCCCAGCATCCACTAGGACATCAGAGAAATATATATATATATATATATATATATATATATATATATATATATAACAGCACGGTCCTAGGCCGGAGGTACAGTATGTATTAGAATACTCATACAATATATTCTGTAATAGGTACACTTTAACTAATGCCATCTGTAATAAGACATGTAGAATACTCAAGTGTCTGTACAGTCTCAGTGCTGTGGACAGGTGGCTTTACAGGGGAGACCTTGCCCTGAAAACCCAGAGACCAGTAGCAGCTATGCTCAGAAGATGGTGACCAGCGTCTGTCAGGAACTGAGTGAGAGGCAGCTCCAGGGTGGGAAATCTGCGAGGAGATGGCGCCCTGGGCCAGGGCAAGCGCCGACTCCCCTATGCTGGGGCTCACCACCAGTACTACTGGGTCTTACCAATAGGGGTGTTCAAACACCCAACCTGTACTCCTATGCCCTGGCGGATATAGTGGGGTCCCTGCTCAGTAACAGTGTCCATGCCAGTGTCACCATCCATCTCCCTAGACTGCGACAGGAACATTAATTAGTGGCAGGTCCTGCCTGGGGTACCCTCTTAACTCCTCCCTTTGTAGCAGACACACGAACCAGGAGAGCATCTGACCATGTGCCCAAGCCGGAGTGTCTCTGCCACAAATGCCCAGGATCTGAGCCGCAGGCGTATACAGCGCCACTTGGGAAGTGAGACGCAGCGCTGAATGCAGGCACCACTTGAAACACAGCTCTCAGTACCTGGAGGCGGGGTTATAGAGGAGGCCCTAATGCATCCTGGGACAGTCAAAGCTTTGCCTGATGGTGCCTCTGGATCCAAGATCCTGCTCTACACCCCCGATTTATTCCCTGTTGAACAGTGTACCCTGCTGCACAAACATATGGCAGGTTGACATTCATCATGACTATATTGCTTATGGCATTGGCACTTTCCTGGTTCCAGTATACCATCCTGGTTTAAATGCTACTTCCTGCATCATAACAGTGTCACTTATACCCCTTTTCCACTAGCTTTTTTAAACACGGGTAAATGCGCAGGGGCGCACATTTACCCGTGTTTTTCCCTAGTGGAAACGGGTCCCCCCGGCGAATTCCCGGATCAAGTGTTGAACACGTGTTCTACCCGGCTAGTTGTCTAGTGTGAACGGGAGCCGTATCGCCTCGACGCGGCTCCCGTTCACAGTGCATAGGGAGGGCGGCGCTGGGAGATCATGTGATCTCCCAGCACCGCCCCTGCCGCGTCACTAGCGCATCACCAACCTGGCAATTGCCGGGTTGGTGAGCGCTGTCTGCAGGGGGCTGTAGCACGGGTCGCAGCTGTGTCAGGCGACACGGCTGCGACCCGTGCTACGCTAGTGGAAAAGGGGTATTATATACCTTCATGTGTAGCAGGTTCAGTTATACTAGCAAAACAGCTAAAATGCAGGGAAGTAGCATTGAAACATTGTCAGCATACTGGCGCTGGGAAATTGCAGTGACATAAGCAGTGTCATCAGGACTGGCAATCTAGAGACTGCCTACATTTAAGGAAAGGGGAGAAGAAAAAAAACCCACACACCCTACCCCACACACCACTAGAACCACCTATTGAATATCAAAAGTGACACTTTATTCAGGTTAACAAATAAATACACAATTCATTATTCAACACAATGAAGTTTTAACTACATATTGAGAATTCAGTTGAATTCATTTCTCATTACTAATTTAAGTCAGCTTGAGTACATCTTTAACCATTTCACCGACGCCGTCGAAGATTTCATGTATTGGGCCGTTACACATGAACGCACTGGTAGTGACCAGTTTATTTTTCTTGTCCACATGAACTTCATGGACTTGTTTGTTGACATGTTTACAGCCAAGCTGTGTAATGGCTCCAGCTGTTCCTGCATGGGGCCACCTGCAGAACAGACAAGGGACATGAGGTTACATTAGTGATTAAAGGACAGTGTAAAGTACAATACAAAGGATTTCCACATTCCCAGGATTTATTATCGTGGTTAATTATACTAGAACGAATTACTTCTATCAGATATAAGCATCCTGTGAGTGCCGGTGTTGTGGCACTAGAGGACATATAGGGAGTTATAGTGCCACATCCAACAGAGCCACACTGGTCATTACCTCTGATCTATATTACCTGTTCCAATTCAGGTATAGGTCAGGGGAGGATAACAGCTTCCCTCTTAAGGCCCGTACACACTGGTCGATATATCGGCCGTTCTCTTGAACGGCCGATATATCGCGGGACCGTCGGCCAGTGTGTATGGCCGATACGTCTGAACTCAGTCGTATTGCGTCGGCCGCGCAGCCCAGCCAATATATCTACCGATATATTGTCGTGTCGCTGTGTGTACGGGGCGGTCGGCCGACCACCCGTACACATGCTGCGGCGGCCAGCGGTGATTGACAGCTGAACTGGGCGGGCGTGTGTACACGCCTGCCCAGTTCATGACGTCAGTCCCCGATGGATCAGGCAGTGTGTATGCATAGCACACTGCCCGATCCATCCATAGATATATCTGCAGATCAGTTGATCTGCAGATATATCTACTAGTGTGTACCCACCTTTAGTTTAGGATTGCCATCACTTGTGGTGAAACCTTTGTTATCAATGAACTACTTCAGCACAGGTTATGGCAATCAAACTAGAGGGAAGTCCACGAACAGAGCATTTCATCCCTCCTGGAATGAGTCACATTGGGAGGTATGCGATAGTCCAAGTTCTAATACAGTGGTTCTCAAACTCGGTCCTCAGGACCCCACACAGTGCATGTTTTGCAGGTAACCCAGCAAGTGCACAGGTGTATTAATTACTCACCGACTCATTTTAAAAGGTCCACAGGTGGAGCTAATTATTTCACTTGTGATTCTGTGAGGAGACCTGCAAAACATGCACTGTGTGGGGTCCTGAGGACCGAGTTTGAGAACCTGTGTTCTAATAGCATCCACTCGGTGGATCAATTATAGTAATTTTAGAGTCAGCTCATCTTTCTAGTGGTGTACAGAAAGTGCCAATTTAAGAGGTCAGAAAGTCTACCACACACACACACTGCCCTGTAATCGAGCACATAGCTGGAACATACTTGTCACACTCGGTATCGCAGCCAACAGTGACTTCACACCCAGGAAGCAGCTTTGCAGCCAGCACAGGGGAGATACAGCACAGGCCAATGGGCTTCTTAGCAGCATGAAATCCTTTTATAGTTTCTTCAATAGCTGTTAGAACAGAACAGTCCTTCCCTTTCACTGCCCAGGTAGAGAGATTCTTAGCAACTCCGAAGCCTCCTGGATAAACATGAACAGGGAGAAGAGAATGAATAACTCTCCTCACACACATACATTTCTTACTACTGTGTATACAGATAAATCATAGTCTGTATTACTGTACCTGGTATGATGAGTGCATCATAGTCACTGACTTTCAGATCTGTAAGGTCCTTAATGTTTCCTCTTGCGATCCGCGCACTCTCTGTGAGCACATTACGCGTTTCCTCAGTGGGCTGTCCTTTCACATGGTCCACAACATGCATCTGGTCTATATTGGGTGCGAAAAGCACATACTGCGGAAGGAAGATGGATAGAGCGCTTTATTACACTAAGAATATGGGCACAGCCTACATAGTAACAGCAGAGGCAGACACACAGTAACATGGGAAGCTTATGTGATGTAGATGTATACAGTGCAGAGTGATAGAGAGAAGAAAGAACCAAAACACACCACTTTCTCACAGCAAATCAGGCATGATTAGTGTACTCCTGAACATACATTGCGAACGCACCCACAGGTGTCTATGGTGCGTATGCTCCTATAAACAGATTGCATGCAGGCACGGCCATTGGCAATGGTTACACACATTTGCCGTTGTCACAGTAAAGAGGAACGTGGACACATCTGTATTAGGATACTCCAGAAGTCACAAGAAAAAGGGTTTATGAATATTAGTAAGCTCCCCTCCCACCTATGTTACACTCAGGGCTGGTTCTAGACCTTGTGGCACCAGGGCCTCCCCCCCCCCCAGGTAAAACAGAGTTGGTGCACACCAAAGGCACGCAGGCAAAAATAGGGGTGTGGCTTCTTCATAGGGAAGGGGTATGGCCACAGTTATCTCCTTGTACTTGTGCCCCCAGCAGCTGTGACCCCAGTAGATTGGCCCCAGCAGCTGTGACAGTGCTCCCAGTAGTTGCACCCCTTGTAGCTGTGCCAGTGCCCCTAGTAGTATCGCCCCAGGAGCACCCCACACTCACAATATTTACCGCTCCTGCTGCAATGCACTCTGTCCGCAGTCTCTACTATGGGTGAGAGACGTCATGACGTCTCTCCCATAGTAGTGCGGCACAGACACTAAAGGTCAATTAATACCTCTAGTGTTTGTCACTGGAGCCAGCTGGGGAGCCAGGATCAGGAGTAGCGCCCCGGGCAAGAGCCGCTACTGGTAACATTGCACTGTAGAACATCTAAAGTAACAAGTTCTATCTATTCTCCAGAAGTGAAACATGAAACAGTATCTAGGTAATAAGGAGTTTGGGGAAGGTAAGGTTACAGAAGTGTACAAGTCTACATAAAGCAGAATTATTAATGAAAATTACTTCTTTATTAAGCGTCAAGGAGCTGGCTTACTTACACCCAGTTTCTTATTAACAGATGAAGTCACTACATTCTATATTGTTGCTTACTTCCCAGTTGGGAAAAAGTGTAAAAGGTACATACACGGTGCAATATATCCCTGCGATTTTGACTGTAAATCTCACCATGTGTACACAGCTTGCGATACAGATGCACATTGCTGCGGTGTCGGTATAACAAGAAATAGACTGCCGGAAAGTAAATGTTGATTAACTAGTACAAAGTATAGTCAGAGTTGGGTGTAGTATGGGATGCTGGCTGTTGGGGTCCCGGCGCACAGCATACCGGTGCCAGAAACCCGACCGCCGGCGAGCGCAAATGAGCCCACAGGAAACATCGCAAACACAATTTTGTATAGTCAGAATCACACATAAGTCAGTGTTACATCGTGTGTATAATAACTGTTTTGCATGCACTGTCCTTACGCCAAGCGTCACCTGCCGGTGGTTCTCACCTGTGTAGTGTATGTCCTCAGGTGCATTAGCAGTAACCATGATTAGCATGGTAAGTGTGGGACCACCACAGCACCTCTGGTATCCAGACCACAGATCTACAGTCTACCACTAATGGTAGACCGCTTAACAGGGGCAAAAGTTTGTTTGTTTTTTCCCTCTCAACTTTTTCATACTTTACCATCCACGTGGACTACGATTGGGAATAGCACTGCTGGGCCCGAAGCATGGCTTGCTAAGCGAGGCATGCGAGGAGACACAATATACTAATGGGTCTTGTTTGTGGCAGAAAAGGGACAAGCCAAAAAAAAAAAAAATACTGGTCTGCCTTCTTTGTGTCAACCTTACCTACTGTCTACCTATTCTATGTCGACCTTTTGTCACTGTCAACCTAATGCATGTCCACCATTAGTGCTAGACCTATTGACTAGACCTTTTTATGGGGGGTACACACAGATCAGTGCTTAAAATCTAAGCATGGATCTCTCCGTGTGTAAGCCCCACAGCGATAGCTATGCGCGGTCCCGCACATCGCTATCGCTGGTGCTAGATAGGTTGTGCCTGCATGCAGACCAAGCACATTGATCATTTCACCCGCTGGATGAAATATAAGCGGCCCCCCATCCACCCAGCACACATCGCGCTGTGTGCTGAGCGGGAGAGGTGTTCAGAGCAGTCTTGCGATAGCTCACTCAGCACACTTCTCTGCCCGTGTGTATTGTAGATCTAATAATCCACACCCAGAACCGGATGGCGGTCATTAGGTCAACATGAGGTAGGTCGACATACATTGGGTTAAACACATTTGGTCAACATGATTACTAGGTTAACATGGAAAAAAGGTCGACATGAGTTAAACAATTTTTCATTTTTTGACCTTTCATACTTAATCCACATGGACTACAATTGGGAACAGTAATCTGTGCCAAGCACAGCGGAGTGAGGTACCTTGTCCAAAGCATGGCAAGTGAAGTGAGCCATGCAAGGGGACACCGTGCACTAATTGGGGTTCCCCATCACTTTTCAAAGAAAAAAAAAAAAAGAAAAAAAACCATGTCAACCTAATGCATGTCGACCAAACATGGTCCACACACACACACACACACACACACACACACACACACACACTTTCAGTACTACTATGCCTGCTACAAATACTATATAAATATACATTGTTCTAAAATTGTGCCATGTGTATAGTAAAATTTTATGTTGCACTAAACATTATGATGAACTAAGATATTAAATTGTATTCTTTGTTTTTTACATTTGGTACATTATAAAGTGCCCTCTCCCATAGGACTGTGTTGACAGCAGGAAGAGCAGTTTTTCTGTAACACGTGTGATATTACAGCATCTTGCACAATAATTACTTCTTGCATCATAAAGAAACAAGTACACATACAGTAAACACACCCCAGGGTCTGACAGCTTATAAGAGCCTGCAATACGTATAAGTAACTTCCCTGTGCTGGTTGCAAATAGATACCATGCTGTATAATCTTTACTCACCTCAGCACCAGCTCTGCTCAGATGCACCAGCACAGCAGAGGACTCGTGGACCTCACTGCCATCATACACCCCGCAGCCAGCGAGGATCACTGCCACCTTCTTCTGGGACATGATGATGAATACAGGACACTGGCAGCAGGAGCTTGTAATACCCAGTAGAAACACGACTGCTGGGGAGACAGTGACTCTGAGATCTGTGTGCGATCCCTGCACCTTTATACACAGAGAGGGGGCGTGTCTGGGGAGGAGCCCATAGGCAGGAACTGCTGGCTGCAATGATTCCACTATAATTATACATCTAGGTCAGAGCATGGGGATTTCCCACACTACTAGGGATAGTGCACAGTTGCCTACCCTCCCTCATTCTGCAGGAGACTCCCTGAAATTGCAGAAATCTCCCTGACTCCCTGAATAGACCAGCAATCTCCCTGATTGTACCTTACCCCCATTATGTACTGTAGCTGTTACAGTTACATTCTTGATGGGGAAATAAAAAGAAATCAGAGATACATACATTCAAATGTCATGCCATTTCCCTGCGTTGGTTATAAGGCACAATGATGGTCATTCCGAGTTGTTCGCTCGCTAGCTGTTTTTAGTAGCCGTGCAAACGCTATGCCGCCTCCCACTGGGAGTGTATTTTAGCTTAGCAGAAGTGCGAACGAAAGGATCGCAGAGCGACTACAAAATAATTTTGTGCAGTTTCAGAGTAGCTTCAGACCTACTCAGCGCTTGCGATGCCTTCAGACTGTTCAGTTCCTGTTTTGACGTCACGAACACGCCCTGCGTTCGCCCAGCCACGCCTGCGTTTTTGCTGGCACGCCTGCGTTTTTCCGAACACTCCCTGAAAACGGTCAGTTGACACCCAGTAACGCCCATTTCCTGTCAATCACTCTGCGCCCAGCAGTGCGACTGAAAAGTTTCGCTAGTCCTTGTGTGAAACTACATCGGCCGTTGTGAAAGTACGTCGCGCGTGCGCAGTGCGCCGCATGCGCAGAAGTGTTGTTTTTTGGCATCACCGCTGTGTAGCGAACATTTTCAGCTAGCGATCAACTCGCAATGACCCCCAATAATGGGGCAGATGTATTAACCTGGAGAAGGCATAAGAAAGTGATAAACCAGTGATATGTGCAAGGTGATAAAGGCACCAGCCAATCAGCTCCAATATGTAAATTAACAGTTATGATCTGATTGTCTGGTTCCTTTATCACCTTGCACCTATCACTGGTTTATCACTTCCTTATGTCTCCTCCAGGTTAATACATCTGCCCCCACGATCCCTATGGCCACATGCATTTTAAATAAGGTTTCTTGTGGCCACTTACAATATATGGAACTTCTTGTAAAACAAAATACACAAACAAATCCTGAAAAGTATCTGTGTCTTTTCTTCAACAAATAGATCTTACTAACTTTGGGGCTCATTTACATTTGGATGTAAAGGCCAGTACTCACGGCCCAATGCTGGAGAGATGTGTGCTGAGCGAACCGCTCAGCACACATCTCTCCCGGCGCTCAGAACAGCGCGATCTGTGCTGAGTGTGCGGGGGGAGACGGGGGGACCGCTCACTTCACCCAGCGGGTGAAGTGAGCGACCCGCTAGATTGGCCTGCATGCAGGCCAATCTAGCAGCAGCGATAGCGATGCGCGGGGCTGCGCATCGCTATCGCTGTTAGGGCTACACACGGAGCGATCTTGCTGAAAATCTAAGCAATCTAGTCAGATTGCTTAGATTATCGCTCTGTGTGTACCCCCTTTAAGTCATTTTTATGACACGCCTCTCTGATGTAGAAGTACACATCCGCGCTTATAGGTGTTACTTTCACATCTCACTGAAAAACTTTTTTGAAAGTAGGTAAGTAATAGTATGGGATAGTGTATTACACACCTATATGCATTATCCTAGTTTTAAAATACTAAAGTCTTGATATGATGCAGCAAGTAATTACATTCTAATGGTAAGAGCATTACTTGTAATAGACACAATTTGTGTGTACATACAGTGTCTGACATCTGTATTTTCCGAATTTGTAATCTCTCTTAAAGGTCTATTTATCACCATCCGCATCTGATGATGCAGGTGACAGGTGATAAACTCGAGCAGACTCTCACTGCGATAATTTAGTACATTGCAGGGATGTATCAATTATCGCATGCAGGGACAGAGCATGCGGGCAAGCTCTGTCCCTGCTATGCCTCTCCGCAACATCATCTGGGTATTTTACGTAAAAAATACCCCGATGTCTTGCTGCGCATGCGCCGCTGCCCGTCACTTCCGCTGCCGCCTGGATCCCCTGCGCCGCAAACCCCGCCCCCCCCCCCCCCCCCAGATTTTATACTTACCAGTACAGGAGCTGATGTGCGCTGCTTCAGGAGGCTGCCGGGCGCTGGATTCTTCTTCGTTGTGACCACCGGTGCTGTAAAGTGCGCTGCCACTTTGCAGCGTCACTGTACTGCACCAGGGTCACAGCACAGCATACGCCCGGCAGCACTCACCGGAGCAGTGGACACCGGCTGCCAGGACTGGTAAGTATGGTTTGTTTTTTTTTACTTTTTTTTTTACATTGTGAGCAGCTTGTGTGTCCATCGGATCGGGTCACTGGAGCCCGGTCCCCGTACAGCTTTCTCTGCCAGGGGGCAGAGAAAGCTGGGCAAAGGCAGCATATCGCAGTACTGCCCTGTGAATTCGCCAGGCTCAGCTGGCAAAATTGTCACAGGGCTCACTGCGGTATTTTTGTAAAATATGTTTTCGTAAATTCAGCCACATCGCATTTCCCGTTATAGTATGGGGAATGCGATATGGCTTACTAAAATAACAATTAAAGGGTTTGGAGCAGTTTTTCATGAAAACTGCTCCAAATGCCCTTTAACCCATTTCGGCCCAGGTGGGTAGTTTTCTACACAGCACTTCAATATTTTTTCATTATATCGAGAGAGAAAAAATTCCACCAGATTTTTCTTAATTAAACCCCGGGGGGGGGGGGGGGTTTAGGGTTAGGCGCGGGGGGGGGGGGGGGGAAGGTTTAGGGTTAGGCTGTGCAGGGAAGGGGGTGCTGGTTTAGACACCACAGGGTGGAGGTTAGGATTAGGTTGCGTGAAGGGGAGTAGGGGTGAGGGAGGCAACATACTTATCTCACCGCTGTTGGGATTTCAAACATTGGGATGCCGGGGTCGGTATAGTATCCATCGGCATCCCATGTGGTGGTCAAACATACTGAACCCCCTCCAACATGATCCCTTCCATCAGGTGCAAAAGGCTCTTACACAGGAGATGCAACAATTTATAGTGGCTGCCAATCTAGGCTCTGTGAAAGGATGCATCACAAATAAGTAACTGTGCACCCATCATTCTCATGCCTTTGTTTTAACGGTGGGAAATTAATTTTCTGGCTGTCGGGATCCCGGCGGTCAGGATTCCGATGCCGGAATACCGACGGCCGACAATGCCGAAAACCTGAATACCGGCTCACAGGGGCTATTCCCACTCGTGAGTGTCCACAACACTCATAGCGTGGGAATAGAACCTGCTTGAGCCACCGTAGCGTGGCGAGCGTAGCGAGCCCACAAGAGCTCTCGTAGCACTCACCCCACTGCCGGTATTCTGGTGGGTGGGATGCCGCTGTCAGGATATGCACAGCTGGCATCTCGTCCACCGGGAATACATATGTATTCTGTTTTAACAAGAAAAAAAAAAAAGATAATGGCAGTGAAAAGAGTACACCATATGTACAAGTATTGCTAAGCTGCACCATGACTGCTGCCCAAAAGCAAGTGCCTGGTTCGCTTAACTACTACAGCCCAGTATACAGGATCTCTTTAGATGTGGTCATATAATGGACCAAATATAGAACAGGTAACATTTGTGGTTATTAACCCATTGGATGAATGTATGCTAAGTGCATTAAACGTATTTCTCAGCAATCCCTACTGTTAGCTCTGTTCAAGCAGTGTTCACAGGGTCAGGGCTGCCATCAAAAATTGTGGGACATGAGCACAGCGGCGATGCCTTTGCACTTCAGGAGTAACTCCCGGCCAGCGCAGCTTTAGCGAGCTGGCCGGGAGCTACTCCTCGCTCCCTGGCCCGCAGCGGCTGCGTATGACGTCACGCAGCCGCTGTGGACCCCCACCCCCCGTTCGGTCCGGCCACACCTGCGTTGGCCGGACCGCGCCTACGAAACGCCTTTTTGCCCCCTCCCACCCATCGATCGCCTCTGCCTGTCAATCAGGCAGAGGCGATTGCTGTCCTGCCACGGCCGTTGGCCGTCCCGCATGCGCAGGCGCACAAAGGCGCTGGCGCATGCACAGAGCGAACGGGTCGGAATGACCCCCATAGTGTAGAGAATGAGTACCAACATTCGTATAAAATAGCAGTGACTGCAATTGTCTAAATACTAGCTGTTGGCGGTGCACCATGGGTTCAGTAATTTCTTACTGATTTGACATGTGCACAAGAGAAAGAGAAAAAAAACTGTTGTGCACTCATTAACAAAGAAATATTTGTTTTTATTTTGGAATGGAAAAATTTACATGTATAACATAACATTATTAATTATTTTAAAATATATAACATGGGTCCCATGAAAAACATACAATATAAATAGAGAACAGGGAACAAGTATATTCATTCAGATACTAATCATACAATTTCTTGTAAGTTTGTAATAATAATTACATCCTAAAATTGGACATTTTGCATCAAGGACATTCTAATATTCAGGGTCCTTCTATGGACTAAATCACAGCGCATCCTCATGGGGAGAGACAAAGTTCATACACCTATCCAGAAAGGGTTCATTCAATTCTACCCAGAAAGGGTTAATTTTATAATTTGCTTAGTAGAAGAAACAAGTAAGAAGTGACTCTGCTTTCAACATTAGACTAGAAACTACCAGGGTAACTCCTTTCATTCTGCTCTGCCTGCCACTAGTATTCCAGTTGCAGGCACTAGGGTTGCGCATACAGTAATACATAACACATCTTTCCCTACAGCGGCTTCAGTCCATGATTTACAACATTGGGTCTGGAACCTACTGTGACAAGACCTAGGTGTTCTACGGCCTTAAAGTATGTAGGACTGAAAAGGGAGAGGCATTTGAGCTCATATGGCGACTAGCGCAGACCTGTCCCTCTACAGCTGGTGAGACAACACCCAGTCATCTGATCTTATATCATTACAATGACTTCCAGAAGGACAAAGGGATTGTGTTACTGAACTCTGGACATGACACCAAATTCATGTTGAACATACGGGAGGCTTTCCAGCACCAACAAGAGCAGAGGAGGCATTTCATTCTTTATTAATGAGAAATAAAAATCTTTCTTTATTAATGAGTGCACCATTCCTTCAGTCTACCTAGATCCTCAATCTTTTGTTTTACTCCTCCTGGTGTGTCTATCCTGTTGCATACCTTTGTGTCATCTGCAAAAAGGCATACTTTCTCTTTAATGCCATTTGCAATGGGGGTAATTCCAAGTTGATCGCAGCAGGATTTTTGATAGCAACTGGGCAAAACCATGGGGGTCATTCCGAGTTGTTCGCTCGCAAGTGAATTTTAGCAGATTTGCTCATGCTAAGCCGCCGCCTACTGGGAGTGAATCTTAGCATCTTAAAATTGCGAACGATGTATTCGCAATATTGCGATTACACACCTCGTAGCAGTTTCTGAGTAGCTTCAGACTTACTCGGCATCTGCGATCATTTCACTGCTTGTCGTTCCTGGTTTGACGTCACAAACACACCCAGCGTTCGCCCAGACACTCCCCCGTTTCTCCAGCCACTCCTGCGTTTTTTCCGGAAACGGTAGCGTTTTTTCCCACACGCCCATAAAACGGCCTGTTTCCGCCCAGTAACACCATTTCCTGTCAATCACATTACGATCGCCAGAACGATGAAAATGCCGTGAGTAAAATTCCTAAGTGCATAGCAAATTTACTTGGCGCAGTCGCAGTGCGGACATTGCGCATGCGCATTAAGCGGAAAATCGCTGCGATGCGAAGATTTTTACCGAGCGAACAACTCGGAATGACCCCCCATGTGCACTGCAGGGGAGGCAGATATAACATGTGCAGAGAGAGTTAGATTTGGGTGGGTTATTTTATTTCTGTGCAGGGTAAATACTGGCTGCTTTATTTTTACACTGCAAATTAGATTGCAGATTGAACACACCCCACCCAAATCTAACTCTCTCTGCACATGTTATATCTGCCTCCCCTGCAGTGCACATGGTTTTGCCCAGTTGCTATCAAAAATCCTGCTGCGATCAACTTGGAATTACCCCCAATGTCAGTAATAAGGACATTAAAAAGCACTGGTCCAAGGGGGTAATTCAGACCTGCTTTTGCAGCTCTGCGATCAGGTCAGAACTGCGCATGCATATGCACCACAATGTGCAGGCACGTCGCACGTGTACAAAGCGGATCGTTGCTGTGCGATGGGTTTCATGAAGAATCCATTCGCACAGCCGATCGCAGGGATATTGACAGGAAGAAAGCGTTTGTGGGTGGCAACTGACCATTTTCAGGAAGTGTTTGAAAAAATGCAGGCATGTCCAAAAGTTTGCAGGGCAGGTGTCTGACGTCAATTCCGGCCCCGGACAGGCTGAAGTGATTGCAACGGCTAAGTAAGTCCTGGGTTACTCAGAAACTGCACAAAGTTTTATTGTCCCGCTCGGCTGCACAAGCATTCGCACACTTGCACAGCTAAAATACACTCCCCTGTAGGCGGCGACTATCTGATCGCAGGACTGCAAAATACTACTAGCTAGCGAACAGGTCTGAATGACCCTCCAAGTACAGATCCCTGGGGTACTCCACTGGTAACATTACACTCCTGTGACTGCGCTCCATTTACTACAACAGCGATGTGGGACAGTGTCAAAAGCCTTACTAAAATCTAGATAAGCTATATCTATGGCTCCACCTTTATCTATTACTTTAGTCACACAGTCAAAAAAGTCAATAAGGTTTGTTTGATGGTATCCGGTCTCTCTGGTCGACATGCATTAGGTCCACCACTATTGGTTGACATGCATTAGGTCAACATGGTTACTAGGTTGGCATGGTTACTAGGTCGACATGACAAAAGGTCAACATGATTTTTTCACATTTTTTTTAACACCTTTGTTTTAGAATGGGATGAGTCAGCCTCTGTCTTTATGCTGAACCATACAATACACATACGTATATCTGACACAGACACTCACCTGCTGGGGCTATGTATACATCATTCATACATACATCCTTGGTGGGGTTTTCACCTGGGGGTCTCACTAATGTAGGGGTGGCAGTGGCAAATGCAGGATTTGCATGGGGGGGGTTTCCAGAACTGGGTGGAGCCAATCACGGGGATGGGGACTGGGGTGACCCAGTATATGCTGGGTCCGTAAAACTAGTGTGTCTCTGTGTGTGTGTGTGTGTGTGTGTGTGTGTGTGTGTGTGTGTGTGTGTATATATATATATATATATATATATACCATGTAAAGAAGGCGGCACTCAGAGACTTGAAGGTGCAAAAGTATATTTAGTAAACAAGCTGCAGAGTTACATCAACGTTTCGGGGTGTGCAGCCCCTTCATCAGGATGATGAAGGGGCTGCGCGCCCCAAAACGTTGATGTAACCCTGCAGCTTGTTTACTAAATATTCTTTTGCACCTTCAAGTCTCTGAGTGCCACCTTCTTTACATGGGATAGTGATGGAGGTGGAAACCTCATAGGATGACACCTGAGCCAGAAAGCCCACAGAGGCCTTCCGAGTGCCGGCTACTACAAGGGTATATATATATATATATATATATATATATATACACACACACACACACACATACATAAACACATATACATAGCATATTAAACATGCATACATATGTCATATGTGTGTGTGTGTGTTTATATGTATGTATGTATATACATGTGTATATATGTATGCACATGGATATATATGTACTATAATTAAAATAAAGTAAACTTTTACTGCACTTACAAGTGCCAACAGGAAGACAGCAGGATGCAGAGGACGCTAGACAGCCATTAATAATACTCAAGCAGCTAAAAAAAAAAAAAAAAAAAAAATTTTTTTTATTTTTTTTTTAGTAGAGGGGGGTTTCTGGGTGCTCGGAAACCCCCCCCTGGGTGCGCCACTGGGTGGGGTCAAGAAGGTCTCACTGATATAGAGGGGATGGGTTTTAGTAATGCATTGATAGAGGTGCTGGGGGTCTCACTAATGTAGACTGAGACAGGGGTTCCCTTAGCATTCTTGACACCTCAAAATCTCTGCTGATCATCATCCCACTGCCAATATCAGGCATATATTTACTAATGGTTGATTTTCATCCATTTGGATAGATTTTGTTTATATAAAAATTGCTCTAAATCAATGAAAACCGATCTTTAGTAAATATACTCCACAGAATCAGTGACCAACAGACATAACATTAAAAATAACTGGGCATATAGGGCCTAATTTAGAGTTGATCGCAGCAGCAAATTTGTTAGCAGTCGGGAAAAACCATGGGGGTCATTCTGACCTGATCGCTTGCTGCAGTTCATCGCAGTGCAGCGATCAGGTCAGAACTGCGTATG
The DNA here is from genome assembly GCF_028390025.1 of Pseudophryne corroboree. Lineage (NCBI taxonomy): Eukaryota > Metazoa > Chordata > Amphibia > Anura > Myobatrachidae > Pseudophryne > Pseudophryne corroboree. Next base: position 247,224,049 of record NC_086451.1, on the reverse strand, counting down.
CTGTCGTTGCCTAGCGATCGCCTCTGCCTGATTGACAGGCAGAGGCAATCACTGGGTGGGAGGGGGCGGCACAGCGGCGTTTTGCCGCCGTTTTGTGGGTGCAGTCTGGCCAACGCAGGCGTGGCTGGATCGTGTGTGGGGCGGGCCGCAGCGGGTCTGTGACATCACACGCAGCCGCTGCGACCCGGGCAGCGAAGAGTAGCTCCCAGCCAGCATGCAAAAACTGCACTGGCCGGGAGCTACTCCTAAAGTGCAAAAGCATCGCCGCTGTGCGATGCTTTTGCACTTCGGCGACGGGGCAGAGACTGACATGTGGGTCGGGCTAGCCCTGTGCTGGACATCCCCCCACATGTCTGTGTTTCTGATCGTAGCTGTGCTAAATTTAGTCTGAATTACCCCTCATGTGCACTGCAGGGGGGACAGATATAACATGTGCAGAGAGAGTTAGATTTGGGTGGGGTGTGTCCAAATTGAAATCTACATTGCAGGGTAAAAATAAAGCAGCCAGTATTTACCCTGCACAGAAACAATATTACCCACCCAAGTCTAACTCTCTCTGCACATGTTATATCTGCCCCTTCCCCCTGCATTGTACATGGTTTTGCCCAACTGCTAACAAATTTGCTGCTACGATCAACTCTGAATTACCCCCATAATACAGTAGTACACATGGTATGCAGTTGAGTTGCTGGCAGTTGGGATCCCGGCGGTCAGGATACCGACACCGGGATCCCGACCGCTGACAATGTCATCAGCCGGAACCCCGGCTAACAGGGGCTATTCCCATTCCTGGGTGTCTACGACACCCGTAGAGTGGGAATAGAACCTGTGGCGAGTGGAGCAAGCCTCCAATCCTGCAGCATGGCGAGTGCTCGCCATGCTGCCAGAATACTGACGATCAGGATGCCATTGTCGGTATACTGATGGCCGGCGTCCTGATCGTCGGTAATTCCTACTGATCCCATACACATTATACACTCCTGGGGGCCTCTCAGACTGTACTGACAGTCTGTCTAACAGCAAGGAAGTCAGACACTGCAAAGATTCCCACAGACACTGACATGTCAATTAATCTACAGCCCCAAACATTCATCTGTGTGCCCAATACTAATAGATATAACAGGGAAATGATTGTGCTTGCACATAGTAGCCTGAATGTGCTGCTGTTTGTATGTCACGGCCCAGAATTACGGAAAGTCCTTTATACATATAATTATTTTTATTGCTCCACAGTCATTCATAAGGAAGCTGTGTCTCAAAATATATTTTCCAAATGATTCATATGTTTTAGAAATATCAGCATAAGCTAATTGTGCAATCATTCACATTCAGTACAATGAATTACCTTCCCTATGTCTCTGGCAAAATGTATTAGAATACACTTTGTATTGGTTCCTTTTTGAATCTATAGTGAGCCTTTCTCTGCCTGGAGTATAGATTTTACAGAAATACTGTATATCACATGAAGAAATGGTGATTTACTTAGTATTAGACGCTACTGACAGATTCACTGGGGTTCCCAATACTTTTAATGGTTCTTCAGCACTCTTCTCTATACTATGCTATTAATGCCCTGAAACATCCATTTGAGGTATGAGTGGTCCAGGCAAGGAGTGGGAAGGAGGGGCCATTGGAGCGATTGGAAATCCTGTGAGCAGCACTAATGCCATAATTCTAGTTTCAGCTGAGTTCTTCTTTAATAATAAACCAAAAAGCACATAGAAAAGAAGGCAAAATATATCAGGAACATAGACACATATCGCAGTCTAAGAAACTTTAAAGTTTGATGTAAAAAGAGCTGAGTATGATTAAGAAGAGGCACCTGGGTGATTGATATTTGTGTGTTTTAAGCAGTGCTGAAAGTAGGGTGGTACGGAGTACCATTAAGAAATATGGTGGTGGTACGCAGTACCACCAGCCCACTGCTGGGGCATAATTTATAAGGGGGATTTTTGTAAAATTGTGTCAGTGGCATAACATGCAATAGGCATTACGGTGTGTGGTATAATATGTAATAAGCATTACGGTGTGTGGCACAATGTGTAATGGGCATTACAGTGTATGGCATAATGTGTAATGGGTGTTATACTGTCTGGCATAATGTGTAATGGGCATTACAGTGTGTGGCATAATGTGTAATAAGCATTATGGTGTGTGGTATAATGTGTAATAGGCATTATGGTGTTTGGCATAATGTGTAAGGGGCATTATGGTGTGTGGCATAATGTGGTCATGCCCCTATTGTCATGTAGCCACTCCCCCTAGTTTCGTGTGACCATGCCCCCTCATGACACTTGACGATGCCCATTTTTTACTATCAGTACCACTAAGAAAAAAATTGTACTTGTACCACTGGGTTTAAGTACAGTAATATAATATACACAATGTAGGCCACACTTGTTAATTGGCCAGCAGTGACTAGCAGTATAATGGACACATACGCAGTATACAAGGCCTCCAGATGATGTATATTCTGAGGAACAGCAAGGTATATTATAATAATCACAGCTCACATAATTTCCATTTTTTCATTTATTTATTTCTTCCAGGAGCTTGTTCTCATCTAATCCCATTATCTACCATTAGTCCAACTGATAGAATATGAATATGAGAATTTTCTGTTTGTTCATCAAAGAAACAAGAAACACAGAAGCATTACAGAAGGTAGTAGGAGCTAAAATGTTGATTTATAATATGGAATACGGACTTGTTAGTATGATGATACTTTATATTGCTGCAGAGACTAGGCATACAATTCATTTTTAGATTTGTGTGTACACATACATATTTATTATTATTTATTGTGCTTATTTTTTTATTTTAATGTAGCATATATATTTAGCCCATTATATGACCACGTCTAGATGGATCCTGTATCCTGGGCTGTAGTTACCATATAAGTGAACCCGGCACTTGCTTTGGGCAGCAGTCATGGAGCAGCTTAGCAATACTTGTACAGTACATATGGGATACTCTTTTCCCTGCCATTATGTTTTTTTTTACTCGTTAAAACAAAGGCATGAGAATGATGGGTGCACAGTTACTAATGTGTTAGGCATCCTTTCTAGATTGGCGGCCACTATAAATACAGCCCAGGACAGGTCACATATCCCGTGTAATTTTGCACCTGATGGTTACGATACTGACCCTAGCATCCCGATGTTTGAAATCCCAACAGGGGCAAGGTAAGTATGTTACCCCCCTCTCCCCTACCCCCCTTCACACAACCTAACCCTAACCTCCCCCCTGTGGTGTCTAAAGCAGCACCCCCTCCCTGCAGCCTAAACCTAAACACTTCGGGTGGCTCCTAAACCTAAACCGCCACTCCCCCGCCTTTCCCTTGCCCTAACCTTAACCCACCTGCTATACTTAAAATCGGGATGCCAGCTGTCAGGATTCCAGCGTCGACATTCTGACGGGTGTCAGGATTATGGCGTCGGTATTCTGACTGCCAAGATCCTGACAGTCGGAATCTTAACTGCATCCTGTTGGAGGGTCTACTAGGACTGTGAGTTATAGTATTTGACCCTAATTAATATTCCTGCCAAATTATTTTTTGATACCCCTCAGACAGAGGCTGCTTTAGCCATTTGCTATTAGTTGTAGGAACTGTTACTCACGAATTTTACAGTGCTATAGAAACGTGGCCACTTTGTACACAAATTATTATAATGATTATAAGAAAGAGATTACAAATGTCAGACACTATATGTACACACAAATTGTGTCTATTACAAGTAATGCTCTAACCCACAGGTTCTCAAACTCGGTCCTCAGGACCCCACACAGTGCATGTTTTGCAGGTCTCCTCACAGAATCACAAATGAAATAATTAGCTCCACCTGTGGATCTTTTAAAATGTGTCAGTGAGTAATTAATACACCTGTGCACTTGCTGGGTTACCTGCAAAACATGCACTGTGTGGGGTCCTGAGGACCGAGTTTGAGAACCCCTGCTCTAACCATTAGAATGTATTATTTGCTGCATCATATCAAGACTTGTTAAAACTAGGATAAAGCAAATGGGTGTGTAATACACTATCCCTAGTAGTGTGGGAAATCCCCATGCTCTGACCTAGATGTATAATTATAGTGGAATCATTGCAGCCAGCAGTTCCTGCCTATGGGCTCCTCCCCAGACACGCCCCCTCTCTGTATAAAGGTGCAGGGATCGCACACAGCAGTTCAGAAGGATCTGTCTCTCCAGCAGTCTATAGTACTTCCGGGTAGTTTACGCTCCTGTTGTCAGTGTTCTCCTTTATTCATCATCATGTCCCAGAAGAAGGTGGCAGTGATCCTCGCTGGCTGCGGGGTGTATGATGGCAGTGAGGTCCACGAGTCCTCTGCTGTGCTGGTGCATCTGAGCAGAGCTGGTTCTGAGGTGAGTAAAGATTATACAGCATGGTATCTATTTGCAACCAGCACAGGGAAGTTACTTATACGTATTGCAGGCTCTTATAAGCTGTCAGACCCTGGGGTGTGTTTACTGTATGTGTACTTGTTTCTTTATGATGCAAGAAGTAATTATTGTGCAAGATGCTGTAATATCACACGTTTTACAGAAAAACTGCTCTTCCTGCTGTCAAGTTCAACACAGTCCTATGGGAGGGTGTGGCTCATTAGGTTGACATGCATTGGGTTGACATGTACTAGGTTGACATGAGTGGGTTTTTTATTTTATTTTTGTTTGGTGTAGTTTTCCGTAAAGTGACGGGGAACCCAAATTAGTGCACGGTGTCCCCTTGCATGCTTCAGGCAAGCTGTCTCGCACCGCTGTGCTCTGCACAGGTTACTGTTCCCAATTGTAGTCCACGTGGATTGTAAAGTATGAAAGGTAAAAAAAAATTGTGAAACTTGTGTTGACCTAATGCATGTTGACCATTAGTGGATGACTTAATGCATGTCGACCTACTGACTGCCATCCCTACGGGAGAGGGCACTTTATAATCTACCAAATGTAGAGAGAAAAAAAATTATCTTAATGTTTAGTGCAACATAAAATGTTACTATTGTCCTGGCACAATATTGGAACGTATATTTATACATTATATGTAGTACCAGTAGGTATGGTAGTACTGTAGTTGTCTATAATGGTATATGTTTTTACCTGACTATACCCGTGTGTCTTCCTCTGGTTATCTGGGAGGTGCTGTGGTGTTCCCACACTTCCCATGCTAGTCATGGTTACTGCTAATGCTCCACACAGGTGAGAACCACCGGCAGGTGACTGTTGGAGTCAGGACCGTGTACTACTGCTCATTAAACCATTGTGCATGTAAAACAGTTACTCTTTCTCCCAATTGGGAGGTGAGCCGCAATGTAAAATGTAGTGGCTTCATCTTAGTAAGCAACTGGATGCCTGTAAATAAGCCAGCTTATTGACTTCTAATATACAAATAGAAGTTACACACTAATTCTGCTACATTGTAGACTTGTTCACTTCTGTTTTACTTTCCACCAAATTATTTCCTAGATACTGTCACGTTTGACTTCTGGAGCATTAATATAACTTGTGACTTTAGATGTTCTACAATGCAATGTTGCATAGATGGGAGGGGAGCCTGCTGCCCAATTCTGCATTGCATCCAGATGATGGGGGTATGGACATTACAGCATGTATAGGGGAAGTTATGTACGATCAACATGGGCTTCTCTGCCCCGCCTCCTCCACCCCTTCCCCCATGTAGATCTATTACTCTTCATAAACCCTTTTTCATATCTCTTCTGGAGTATCCTAATAAAGATGTGTCCACGTTCATCTTTACTGTGACAACGGCAAATGTGTACACTTCCATTGACACTGTGTGTGTGTGTGTGATCACTTTATAGGAGTTTATGCACTGTGCAAACCTGTGGGTGCATTCAAAATGCATGTTCATGGGTACATTAATTGTGCCTGATTTGCTGAGACAAAGAGTATCTTGGACACGCTTTGTGTGTGGAGGGATTTTTTTTTTTTGGGGGGGGGAGGGGGGGGGGTCCCCAAATGCCTCTTAGCATAGTACAATACTACCTTTGTATACATTAATATCACCTAAGCTTCCCATGTTACTGTGTCTGCCTCTGGTGTTACTCTGTAGGCTGTGCCCATATTCTTGGTGTAATAAAGCACTCTATCCATCTTCCTTCCACAGTATGTGCTTTTCGCACCCAATATAGACCAGATGCATGTTGTGGACCATGTGAAAGGACAGCCCACTGAGGAAACTCGTAATGTGCTCACAGAGAGTGCGCGGATCGCAAGAGGAAACATTAAGGACCTTACAGATCTGAAAGTCAGTGACTATGATGCACTCATCATACCAGGTACAGTAATACAGACTATGATTTATCTGTATACACAGTAGTAAGAAATGTATGTGTGTGAGGAGAGTTATTCATTCTCTTCTCCCTGTTCATCTTTATCCAGGAGGCTTTGGAGTTGCTAAGAATCTCTCTACCTGGGCAGTGAAAGGGAAGGACTGTTCTGTTCTAAAGGCTATTGAAGAAACTATTAAAGGATTTCATGCTGCTAAGAAGCCCATTGGCCTGTGCTGCATCTCCCCTGTGCTGGCTGCAAAGCTGCTTCCTGGGTGTGAAGTCACTGTTGGCTGCGATACAGAGTGTGACAAGTATGTTCCAGCTATGTGCTAGATTACAGGGCAGTGTGTGTGTGTGTGGTTGACTTTCTGGCCTCTTAAATCTGCACACATCCATGGGCATGTCGTTTCATAGATTTCAAGTTGAACCCTGAAGTTGTTGTACCTCATTAATGACATGCAGGAGCGTGTGTTAACGATACAGTATACACACTTGCCGATGTATACAGTGTATCGTCCGGTCTGTCAGTTCAGACAATATATCAGGTGCACGTTGGCAAGTGTGTACCCAGCCTAAGAGAAATGGTTCTCCTCACCTGACCTATACCTGAATTGGAACAGGTAATATAGATTAATCAGAGGTAATGACTGTGTGGCTCTATTGGCTGTGGAACTATAACTCTCTACATGTGGTCCAGTGCCACAACACCAGGCACTCACAGGATGCCTATGTCTGATAAAAGTAATTAGTTCTAGTATAATTAACCACGATAATAAATCCTGGGAATGTGGAAATCCTTTGTATTGTACTTTACACTGTCATTTTATCACTAATGTAACCTCATGTCCCTTGTCTGTTCTGCAGGTGGCCCCATGCAGGAACAGCTGGAGCCATTACACAGCTTGGCTGTAAACATGTCAACAAACAAGTCCATGAAGTTCATGTGGACAAGAAAAATAAACTGGTCACTACCAGCGCGTTCATGTGTAACAGCCCAATACATGAGATCTTCGACGGCGTCGGTGAAATGGTTAAAGATGTACTCAAGCTAACTTAAATTGGTAATGGAAGATGAATACAGCTGAATTCTCAATATATAGTTAAAACTTCATTGTGTTGAATAATGAATTTATTTATTAACCTGAATAAAGTGTCACTTTTGATATTCAGTAGGTGGTTCTGGTGCTTATGTTTTTTTTGGTTGGAATATTCCTGTAGTACGGAGGAAAGAAGTGCAAGCTCTGTCTCCGTTGTATCTCTAGTTCCTAATAATTTTAGATTGCAGTCTTGTCTATTGGTTTAGCCCTCAAATGTATCCAGTCTCTAGTCACCAGTCATTATGATGACACCGCTTATGTAATTTTCCCTGCACCAGTATGCTGACGAGGCTTAACTGCAACTTCCTGCATATTAACGGTTTTGCTAGTATAACCTGTTACACATGTTCAGTTATATTAATGACCCTGTTATGATGCAGGAAGTAGCATTTAAACCTTGTCAGCATACTGGTGCCAGGAAAGTGGCAATGATGTAAACAGTGTCACCATGGTGAATGTCAACCTGCCATATGTATTCCATGTGCAGAGGACTGGTAAACTTTAAGGAGAAAATACAAGTGTAGCATAGTCTACATGGCTTCCCCCACCCCCCTTTATTCATTTATTTATTTTTTGTGCATGCTCACTATTCTGTGTATACTGCACAACTAGTGGGCAATTATTACAGCTGGGGGGCCACATAGCACATTCCAGCGACTATTCGAGGGCTGCACACACTATCCCCTCCCTCCGTGGGTACAGTTGCCAGCTCCCCTCTCTCCTTGAGCACACACGTGTAAAAGACATCAAACACACCCACACAGGTGTAGGTAGGTACAGGATGTCACACAAAGCATCAGGGGAGTGTACTGTCAAATGTCGGGAAGGTAGGGGTACAGAGTGCCATATACACAGAGGTAAATGGTATTGGGTATCAAGCACAGGGGGGTGGGGGTTTACAAGGTGTGTAACACAGGGGTAGGAGGGTACTGGGACATGTGTAACACAGGGGTAGGAGGGTACTGGGACACACAACAGGGGTAGTGGGGGTCACACACAGGTAAGAGATAGTGATTCACACATGCGGTGGGGGAGGGGTAGGTGGGTACAGGGCTACCAGGGTGCTCGCATATCTCTGCACCAATCCACTGAGCTGCAGGGTGGGACCCAGATACAGGCCAGGGGGATCCAGGCTGGTCACGCAACAAGTGCTGTGCAGCCCATGGAGCCGTGCTGCCAGTCATTTCGGGTGTGAGTCCGGAACGGTGACCAGGAGGCCAAGGTCTGATTCCTCCTCCCTGGAGGAGGGAGGGTGTGGGAGATGGTGCTGCTGTTTCTCCATGGTGCTCCACCTGCAGCAGGAGGTGGAGCTGGCCTAGGTAGTTAGCCGGGGAGCAGAAGACAGCCGGCGTCCAGCTGATCTGCTGCCCCTGCTTTGGCTCCACCCAGCGCCTGACATCAAAGGAAATCCCGGTCAGCAGCCCCTGTGACCGGGATTTCCTCAGTGACGCAGCGTCCTGGAGCTGCTGTAGCGCAATGACAAGTGGCTCAGCCAGTTGGGCTGCTTGTCATTGGGCACTGGGGGGGGAGGGGATGAGAGCGGGCCAGGCATGATCAGGTTGCATGTTGCCCACACCTGTTGTACATGTTCTATACACAACCATGAATATGCCCCAGCTTAAAGATGCATCTGCACACTTGCTTGAATATTAAATCACAAACTTTAAGACTGCACTACCTCCTGGCCCGCCCTGCTGCTGGGATATCACTGTCTGTATATTGACTGCCAGTAAATCATACTGAGACCATTGATGGTGGAAGCTGCAAGTCTCCCTGTGAGGTGCTCTTACATGCACTTCTGTAGAAAGTGCATTTCTACATATACTAGAACAAATGTAATATAAACATTCATTACAAAGAAATTCCCCACAGGCAAGTCTCTCAGCCAAAATGGAAACCATGGCCTGTGTGTTCAGTAGTAACGACATCAGCCATAAAGCACCCCAGGCAGAAATCTTGTGCTACTAGAGAAACTGCTGACGACACATTGTCATTGAAGGTTTTTTTTTTTTTAACCAGTAGTTTGTGGCAAGTGTTTCTGTGATAACAGAATGTTTCCTGAAGCTGCTGAATTCTTATTATATGGAGGCACAAATATTGCAGGTTGGGTAATATAACTTGCAGAATAACAGCTGTATGACTGGTTTAGGAAGATGGATGAGGCACCAGAGCAGTCTTTGTTTTAAAGGCACAAATATTCCAGCATCCATAATTCATGTATACTGCTGAATAACTGCAGCATGACCAGTTCTCAATGATACTTGAAGCACCAGGAATTATTTAAATGTATACATATTCCAGTATGAGAGTGTCGCAAAGAGCCGTGTTAGCAGTGTAGGCCCCTGGGCAAAGCAATGCACTGGCCCCCTACCCATCCTCCAGCATCAGGGGTGGGGAGGTGTGCTATCATTGGCAGCTTTGATGTCCCGTGGGTGGTAGAGGGTGTTCTATCCTCTGCTAAGCATGTAGGACCTGAAGAGTAATTTCTGCTAGTTACTCCTTTACTGCACAGATATGGAGGGAGAACACTAAACTGTAGAAGGGGGCATTGGGCTAAATGAAGGGAGCTGGTATGTGACTTCCAGGGTGGCAGGCATGTTTAATAGGGAGGGGTGGATAGTGGAGTAGACTTAATATTCATAATTTTCTGGTAGGAGGGCGGCTTGTTTGACTGCAGATATCCCCAGTTCCTGGAAATAGTTTTTCTTAGCTTTAAATGGGATTAAAAGAGCCCCACCTTTCAGAGGGTACTGGGGATCAGAGTTCAGGAGCCAGAGCTATCCACCAATGAAAATATAAAACTGCGTAATAGGCGTGTGGAGCTGGAGCAGGGACCAGCTGCTTGAAGGCTGATATCTCTGGTTCTGGGTATAGTAGAGACAAGGTGCAAGTGTCCACCAAAAGGGGAGAGTCCCAATTTTGGAATATACCCTCAAATCTCTAAATCAGACAAAACCTGAGATATCTGGCTAGAAAGAACAATTAACAGGCTTGGATGGGGACCACTGCTTTAAAGTCGAATATCTCCGGTTTCCCAGGGCTGATTTTCAAAAATCTGGTATCCCTGGAAAGAGGGGACCCTCAGCTATCAGTCTACGGCCCTTATACTCCTGGGGCCCTTGGGCCTATATGAATAGACTGCCCTGGTGTAGCATCCGACAATTGAACACCGTTACAAATGTGATGCAAGGAGAGTTTTATTAAAATTTGGTTAGTAATTCTCACCAATAAGGCACTGGAAACAGATTAGAACCATTTGGCACCACCATGTATACCTGCTCTCCCCATTCCTCCATATACAGTATAGCAGTTGTTGCCACCAGGCACGTTGGGGAGTGCTGCATGGTTGTACACTTCATACTACTGGCATATGCCACAGGGAGTGCATTCTTTAGCACAAGTGATAGCACTGCTACTGGTGGGCACAGTACACACTAGCTGGAGTTTGGGGAGCTCTGCGTGTGCCTCACTGTCACAGTAGTACAGCGCCCAGCACACAGTCAGGTAGGCACCAGTGACATGACACAAGTAGTAAAAAATATATTGCAAGAACATTAGATACATCTCATTACTGATTCTTATGACACTTATTTTGTCTTATTTTTACCTTGATTACAATAATTTGAAACGTAATAGTTGAGCACAGGGATACAACACCCTACCCAGTATTTATCATAATTCACATCTTTAATGTGGATGTGATAAATGTTTCTTTTTTTTTTTTTTTAAATTAGTCGTTTCACTTGAACTTACCATTCTACTTTTTGTCGGGAGATGGGGTATAAGAGCCTGTCCTGATGAAGAGTAAAAAACAGCGTGATCGCTTTTGCCATCACACCACTTCCTGATTTGGGTATGTGGCTCAGTGTGGATGCATTACTTTAAGCCTTTTACTGCACGCTTACCTTGTCCCATTGCCCAGATGTAGTCCAAAAGGAACATTTTCAAATAATTATAGACCTGCAAACCTGTTTTGTTTTTCTCTAACGTCCTAAGTGGATGCTGGGGACTCCGTAAGGACCATGGGGAATAGCGGCTCCGCAGGAGACTGGGCACAAAAGTAAAGCTTTAGAACTACCTGGTGTGCACTGGCTCCTCCCCCTATGACCCTCCTCCAAGCCTCAGTTAGATTTTTGTGCCCGAACGAGAAGGGTGCACACTAGGTGGCTCTCCTGAGCTGCTTAGTGAAAAGTTTAGTTTTGGGTTTTTTATTTTCAGTGAGACCTGCTGGCAACAGGCTCACTGCATCGAGGGACTAAGGGGAGAAGAAGCGAACTCACCTGCGTGCAGAGTGGATTGGGCTTCTTAGGCTACTGGACATTAGCTCCAGAGGGACGATCACAGGCCCAGCCATGGATGGGTCCCAGAGCCGCGCCGCCAGCCCCCTTACAGAACCAGAAGACAGAAGAGGTCCGGAAAATCGGCGGCAGAAGACGTCCTGTCTTCAACAAGGTAGCGCACAGCACTGCAGCTGTGCGCCATTGCTCTCAGCACACTTCACACTCCGGTCACTGAGGGTGCAGGGCGCTGGGGAGGGGTGCCCTGAGACGCAATAAAAACACCTTGGATGGCAAAAAATGCATCACATATGGCTCCTGGGCTATATGGATGCATTTAACCCCTGCCAGAATACATAGAAAAACGGGAGATAAGGCCGCCGATAAGGGGGCGGAGCCTATCTCCTCAGCACACTGGCGCCATTTTCCCTCACAGCTCCGTTGGAGGGAAGCTCCCTGGCTCTCCCCTGCAGTCACTACACTACAGAAAGGGTTAAAAAAGAGAGGGGGGGCACTAATTACGCGCAGTATTAAAGATACAGCAGCTATAGGGGGAAAAACACTTATATAAGGTTATCCCTGTATATATATATAGCGCTCTGGTGTGTGCTGGCAAACTCTGTATAAAAGACAGTGGTTGACATGAGACAGCCGGCTACTCAGCTTGTGCCTGTCCAGACGTCTCATAGGCCGTCAGGGGCTCTAAAGCGCCCGTTACCTCAGATGGCAGATATAGACGCTGACACGGATACTGACTCCAGTGTCGACGGTGAAGAGACAAATGTGACTTCCAGTAGGGCCACACGTTACATGATTGAGGCAATGAAAAATGTTTTACGCATTTCTGATAATACGAGTACCACCAAAAAGGGGTATTATGTTCGGTGAGGAAAAACTACCTGTAGTTTTCCTGAATCTGAGAAATTAAATAAGGTGTGTGATGATGCGTGGGTTTCCCCCGATAACTGATAATTTCTAAAATGTTATTGGCATTATATCCTTTCCCGCCAGAGGTTAGGGTGCGTTGGGAAACACCCCCTAGGGTGGATAAAGCGCTCACACGCTTGTAAGGGCTCTACCCTCTCCTGAGATGGCCGCCCTTAAGGATCCTGCTGATAGAAAGCAGGAGGGTATCCTAAAATGTATTTACACACATACTGGTGTTATACTGCGACCAGCGATCGCCTCAGCCTGGATGTGCAGTGCTGGGTTGGCGTGGTCGGATTCCCTGACTGAAAATATCGATACCCTAGATAGGGACAGTATATTTTTGCCTATAGAGCATTTAAAAGATGCATTTCTATATATGCGTGATGCACAGCGGAATATTTGCAGACTGGCATCAAGTCTAAGTGCGTTGTCCATTTCTACCAGTAGAGGGTTATGGACACGACAGTGGTCAGGTGATGCGGATTTCAAACGGCATTTGGAAGTATTGCCTTATTAAGGGGAGGAGTTATTTGGGGTCGGTCTTTCAGACCTGGTGGCCACGGCAACAGCTGGGAAATCCACGTTTGTACCCCAGGTCGCCTCTCAACATGAGAAGACGCCGTATTATCAGGCGCAGTCTTTTCGTGGACAAGCGGGCAAAAGGTTCCTCATTTCTGCCCCGTGACAGAGGGAGAGGAAAAAGGCTGCAGAAATCAGCCAGTTCCCAGGAACAGAAACCCTCTCCCGCCTCTGCCAAGCCCTCAGTATGACGCTGGGGCTTTACAAGCAGAATCAGGCACGGTGGGGGGCCCGTCTCAATGAATTTCAGCGCGCAGTGGGCTCACTCGCAAGTAGACCCCTGGATCCTTCAGGTGATATCTCAGGGGTACAAATTGGAATTCGAGACGTCTCCCCCTCGCCGTTTCCTAAAGTCGGCTTTACCGATGTCTCCTTCTGACAGGGAGACAGTTTTGGAAGCCATTCACGAGCTGTATTCCCAGCAGGTGATAATCAAGGTACCCCTCCTGCAACAGGGAACGGGGTATTATTCCACACTGTTGTGGTACCGAAGCCGGACGGCTCGGTGAGACCGATTCTAAATCTAAAATCTTTGAACACTTACATACAGAGGTTCAAATTCAAGATTGAGTCACTCAGAGCAGTGATTGCGAACCTGGAAGAAGGGGACTACATGATGTCTCGGGACATCAAGGATGCTTACCTTCATGTCCAAATTTACCCTTCTCACCAAGGGTACCTCAGGTTTATGGTACAGAACTGTCACTATCAGTTCAGACGCTGCCGTATGGATGGTCCACGGCACCCCGGGTCTTTACCAAGGTAATGGCCGAAATGATGATATTCCTTCGAAGGAAGGGAATTTTAGTTATCCCTTACTTGGACGATTCCCTGATAAGGGTAAGATCCAGGGAACAGTTGGAGGTCGGTGTAGCACTATCTCAGGTAGTGTTGCGGCAGCACGATTGGATTCTTAATATTCCAAAATCGCAGCTGGTTCCGACGACTCGTCTTCTATTCCTAGGGATGATCCTGGACACAGTCCAGAAAAAGGTGTTTCTCCCGGAGGAGAAAGCCAGGGAGTTATCCGAGCTAGTCAGGAACCTCCTAAAACCGAGCCAAGTCTCAGTGCATCAATGCACAAGGGTTCTGGGTAAAATGGTGGCTTCCTACGAAGCAATCCCATTCGGCAGATTCCACGCAAGAACTTTCCAGTGGGACCTGCTGGACAAATGGTCCGGGTCGCATCTTCAGATGCATCAGCGGATAACCCTGTCACCAAGAACAAGGGTGTCCCTCCTGTGTTGGTTGCAGAGTGCTCATCTTCTAGAGGGCCGCAGATTCGGCATTCAGGACTGGGTCCTGGTGACCACGGATGCCAGCCTGCGAGGCTGGGGAGCAGTCACACAGGGAAGGAATTTCCAGGGCTTATGGTCAAGCCTGGAGACATCACTTCACATAAATATCCTGAAGCTAAGGGCCATTTACAATGCTCTAAGCTTAGCAAGACCTCTGCTTCAAGGTCAGCCGGTGTTGATCCAGTCGGACAACATCACGGCAGTCACCCACGTAAACAGACAGGGTGGCACAAGAAGCAGGAGGGCAATGGCAGAAGCTGCAAGGATTCTTCGCTGGGCAGAAAATCATGTGATAGCACTGTCAGCAATTCCGGGAGTGGACAACTGGGAAGCAGACTTCCTCAGCAGACACGACCTCCACCCGGGAGAGTGGGGACTTCACCCAGAAGTCTTCCACATGATTATAAACCGTTGGGAAAAACTCGACAGGTATTGCGCCAGGTCAAGGGACCCTCAGGCAATAGCTGTAGACGCTCTGGTAACACCGTGGGTGTACCAGTCAGTGTATGTTTTCCCTCATCTGCCTCTCATACCCAAGGTACTGAGATTGATAAGATGGAGAGGAGTAAGCACTATATTCGGGGCTCCGGATTGGCCAAGAAGGACTTGGTAACCGGAACTTCAAGAGATGCTCACGGAGGATCCATGGCCTCTACCTCTAAGAAGGGACCTGCTCCAGCAAGGACCCTGTCTGTTCCAAGACTTACCGCGGCTGCGTTTGACGGCATGGCGGTTGAACGCCGGATCCTGAAGGAAAAAAGGCATTCCGGATGAAGTCATCCCTATCCTGATCAAAGCCAGGAAGGATGTAACCGCAAAACATTATCGCCGCATTTGGCGAAAATATGTTGCGTGGTGCGAGGCCAGTAAGGCCCGACGGAGGAAATTCAACTGGGTCGATTCCTACATTTCCTGCAAACAGGAGTGTCTATGGGCCTGAAATTGGGGTCCATTAAGGTTCAAATTTCGGCCCTGTCAATTTTCTTCCAAAAAGAACTAGCTTCAGTCCCTGAAGTTCAGACGTTGTAAAAGGGGTACTGCATATACAGCCTCCTTTTGTGCCTCCAGTGGCACCTTTGGATCTCAATGTAGTTTTTGGGTTCCAAAAGTCACATTGGTTTGAACCACTTAAATCTGTGGAGTTAAAATATCTCACATGGAAAGTGGTCATGCTGTTGGCCCTGGCCTGGGCCAGGCGCGTGTCAGAATTGGCGGCTTTATCCTGTAAAAGCCCTTATCTGATTTTCCATTCGGACAAGGCGGAATTGAGGACTCGTCCTCAGTTTCTCCCTAAGGTGGTTTCAGCGTTTCACCTGAACCAACCTATTGTGGTGCCTGCGGCTACTAGGGACTTGGAGGACTCCAAGTTGCTAGACGTTGTCAGGGCCCTGAAAATATATGTTTCCAGGACGGCTGGAGTCAGAAAATCTGACTCGCTGTTTATCCTGTATGCACCCAACAAGCTGGGTGCTCCTGCTTCTAAGCAGACTATTGCTCGTTGGATTTGTAGTACAATTCAGCTTGCACATTCTGTGGCAGGCCTGCCACAGCCAAAAATCTGTAAATGCCCACTCCACAAGGAAGATGGGCTCATCGTGGGCGGCTGCCCGAGGGGTCTCGGCTTTACAACTTTGCCGAGCAGCTACTTGGTCAAGAGCAAATACGTTTGTAAAATTCTACAAAATTGATACCCTGGCTGAGGAGGACCTGGAGTTCTCTCATTTGGTGCTGCAGAGTCATCCGCACTCTCCCGCCCGTTTGGGAGCTTTGGTATAATCCCCATGGTCCTTACGGAGTCCCCAGCATCCACTTAGGACGTTAGAGAAAATAAGAATTTACTTACCGATAATTCTATTTCTCGTAGTCCGTAGTGGATGCTGGGCGCCCATCCCAAGTGCGGATTGTCTGCAATACTGGTACATAGTTATTGTTACCAAAAAATCGGGTTATTGCTGTAGTGAGCCATCTTTTCTAGAGGCTCCTCTGTTATCATGTTGTTAACTGGGTTTAGATCACGAGTTGTACGGTGTGATTGGTGTGGCTGGTATGAGTCTTACCCGGGATTCAAAATCCTTCCTTATTGTGTACGCTCGTCCGGGCACAGTATCCTAACTGAGGCTTGGAGGAGGGTCATAGGGGGAGGAGCCAGTGCACATCAGGTAGTTCTAAAGCTTTACTTTTGTGCCCAGTCTCCTGCGGAGCCGCTATTCCCCATGGTCCTTACGGAGTCCCCAGCATCCACTACGGACTACGAGAAATAGAATTATCGGTAAGTAAATTCTTATTTTAAACCCACATTTTTTTATTTGTTCAAAAGGTTCATAAGTAGGCAGAATCTATCCACCTACTTCTGTGAGCTCACAAAGAGGAGGGAAGTTAGCTGGTGTGATAAAAAGTTGGTTAGGTGTGCGGGTCAGTGTTTTAGATGGATGGTCATTTGGATAGTGAGATCTGATGAATGGGCAGCTTTGTATGTCAAACTTCTGCATGTTTTGAACAATTACAAAAAATGGAAATTCCCCCAAAACAAGTCTGCATGTATATTTCTCTGACGTCCTAAGTGGATGCTGGGACTCCGTAAGGACCATGGGGAATAGCGGCTCCGCAGGAGACTGGGCACAACTAAAGAAAGCTTTAGGACTACCTGGTGTGCACTGGCTCCTCCCACTATGACCCTCCTCCAGACCTCAGTTAGAATCTTGTGCCCGGCTGAGCTGGATGCACACTAGGGGCTCTCCTGAGCTCCTAGAAAGAAAGTATATTTTAGGTTTTTTATTTTACAGCGAGATCTGCTGGCAACAGACTCACTGCAGCGAGGGACTAAGGGGAGAAGAAGCGAACCTACCTAACTGGTGGTAGCTTGGGCTTCTTAGGCTACTGGACACCATTAGCTGCAGAGGGATCGACCACAGGACCCGACCTCGATGTTCGGTCCTGGAGCCGCGCCGCCGGCCCCCTTACAGAGCCAGAAGCAAGAAGTGTTCCGGAAAATCGGCGGCAGAAAACTTCTGTCTTCAACAAGGTAGCGCACAGCACTGCAGCTGTGCGCCATTGCTCCTCATGCACACCTCACACTCCGGTCACTGATGGGTGCAGCGCGCTGGGGGGGGGGTGCCCTGAGGGCAATATAAACACCTTGGCTGGCAAATCATCACAATATATAGTCCCAGGGCTATATATGTGATAAATTACCCCTGCCAGAATCCATGAAAAAAGCGGGAGAAAAGTCTGCCGAAAAGGGGGCGGGGCTATCTCCCTCAGCACACTGGCGCTATTTTTTCTTCACAGTGCAGCTGGAAGACCGCTCCCCAGGCTCTCCCCTGTAGTTTTCAGGCTCAAAGGGTTAAAAAGAGAGGGGGGGCACTAAATTTAGGCGCAATATTGTTTATACAAGCAGCTATTGGGGGAAAAATCACTCAGTTATAGTGTTAATCCCTGCATTATATAGCACTCTGGTGTGTGCTGGCATACTCTCTCTCTGTCTCCCCAAAGGACTTTGTGGGGTCCTGTCCTCAGTCAGAGCATTCCCTGTGTGTGTGCGGTGTGTCGGTACGGCTGTGTCGACATGTTGGATGAGGAAGGTTACGTGGAGGCGGAGCAAAGGCCTATAAATGGGATGTCGCCCTTTGTGGGGCCGACACCAGAGTGGATGGATAGGTGGAAGGTATTAACCGACAATGTCAACTCCTTACATAAAAGGCTGGATGACATAACAGCTGTGGGACAGCCGGCTTCTCAGCCCGCGCCTGCCCAGGCGTCTCAAAGGCCATCAGGGGCTCAAAAAACGCCCGTTACCTCAGATGGCAGACACAGATGTCGACACGGAGTCTGACTCCAGTGTCGACGAGGTTGAGACATATACACAATCCACTAGGAACATCCGTTGCATGATCTCGGTAATAAAAAATGTGTTACACATTTCTGACATTAACCCAAGTACCACATAAAAGGGGTTTTATGTTTGGGGAGAAAAAAGCAGCCAGTGTTTTGTTCCCCCATCAGATGAGTGAATGAAGTGTGTAAAGAAGCGTGGGTTCCCCCGATAAGAAACTGGTAATTTCTAAAAAGTTACTGCTGGCGTACCCTTTCCCGCCAGAGGATAGGTCACGATGGGAGATATCCCCTAGGGTGGATAAGGCGCTCACACGTTTGTCAAAAAAGGTGGCACTGCCGTCTTAGGATACGGCCACTTTGAAGGAGCCTGCTGATAAAAAGCAGGAGGCTGTCCTGAAGTCTGTATATACACACTCAGGTACTATACTGAGACCTGCAATTGCCTCAGCATGAATAGTGCTGCTGCAGCGTGGTCTGATACCCTGTCAGATAATATTAATACCCTAGACAGGGATAATATTTTGCTAACATAGAGCATATTAAAGACGTCGTCTTATATATGAGGGATGCACAGAGGGATATTTGCCGGCTGGCATCCAGAATTAATGCAATGTCCATTCTGCCAGGAGGGTATTAGAGACCCGGCAGTGGACAGGTGATGCTGACTTTAAAAGGCACATGGAGATTCTGCCTTATAAGGGTGAGGAATTGTTTGGGGATGGTCTCTGGGACCTCGTATCCACAGCAACAGCTGGGAAGAAATTTTTTTACCTCAGGTTTCCTCACAGCCTAAGAAAGCACCGTATTTTCAGGTACAGTCCTTTCGGCTTCAGAAAAGCAAGCGGGTCAAAGGCGCTTCCTTTCTGCACAGAGACAAGGGAAGAAGGAAAAAGCTGCACCAGACAGCCAGTTCCCAGGATCAAAAATTTTCCCCCGCTTCCTCTGAGTCCACCGCATGACGCTGGGGCTCCACAGGTGGAGACAGTTGCGGTGGGGGCGCGTCTCGGGAACTTTAGGGACCAGTGGGCTTGCCCACAGGTGGATCCCTAGGTTCTGCAAGTAGTATCAGGGATACAAGCTGGAGTTCGAGGCGACTCCCCCTCGCCGTTACCTCACATCAGCCTTGCCTGCTGCCCTCGGAGAAAGGGAGGTAGTACTGGCGGAAATTCACAAGCTGTACTTCCAGCAGGTGAAATCAAGGTACCCCTCCTTCAACAAGGCCGGGGTTACTATTCCAAAATGTTTGTGGTACCGAAACCAGACGGTTCGGTGAGACCCATTCTAAAATTGAAATCCTTGAACACTTATATACGAAGGTTCAAGTTCAAAATGGAATCGCTCAGGGCGATTATTGCAAGCCTGGAGAATTTCATGGTATCACTGGACATCAAGGATGCTTCCCTGCATGTCCCTATTTACCCTCCTCACCAGGAGTACCTCAAAATTGGGTACAGGATTGTCATTACCAATTCCAGACGTTGCCGTTGGTCTGTCCCCGGCACCGAGGGTATTTACCAAGGTAATGGCCGAAATAATTATCCCGTACTTGGACGATCTCCTTATAAAGGCGAGGTCCAGGGAGCAGTTGTTCGTCGGAGTAGCACTATCTCGGGAAGTGCTACAACAGCACGGCTGGATTCTGAATATTCCAAAGTCGCAGCTGGTTCCTACGACGCGTCTACTGTTCCTGGGTATGGTTCTGGACACAGAACAAGAAAAAAGGGTTTCTCCCGGAGGAGAAGTCCAAGGAGTTGTCGTCTCTAGACAGAGACCTCCTAATACAAATACAGGTGTCGGTGCATCAATGCACGCGAGCCCTGGGAAAGATGGTAGCTTCTTACGAAGAAAATTCCATTCGCCAGGTCCCATGCAAGGATCTTCCAGTGGGATCTGTTGGACAAGTGGTCCGGGTCGCATCTTCAGATGCATCGGCGGATAACCCTGTCTCGAAGGGCCAGGGTGTCGCTGTTGTGGTGGCTGCAGAGTGCTCATCTTCTAGAGGGCCGCAGATTCGGCATACAGGACTGAGTCCTGGTGACCACGGATGCCAGCCTTCGAGGCTGGGGGGCAGTCACACAGGGAAGAAACTTCCAAGGACTATGGACAAGTCAGGAGACTTTCCTACACAAAAATATTCTGGAACTAAGGGCCATTTACAATGCCCTAAGTCAGGCTAGACCCCTGCTTCAACACCGGCCGGTGCTGATCCAGTCAGACAACATCACGGCGGTCGCTCATGTAAACCGACAGGGCGGCACAAGAAGCAGGATGGCGATGGCAGAAGCCACAAGGATTCTCCGATGGGCGGAAAATCATGTGTTAGCACTGTCAGCAGTGTTCATTCCCGGGGTGGATAACTGGGAAGCAGACTTTCTCAGCAGACACGACCTCCACCCGGGAGAGTGGGGACTTCATCCAGAAGTCTTCTAAATGATTGTACACCGTTGGGAAAGGCCACAGGTGGACATGATGGCGTCCCGCCTCAGCAAAAAGCTAAAAAGATATTGCGCCAGGTCAAGGGACCCTCAGGCGATAGCTGTGGACGCTCTGGTAACACCGTGGGTGTACCAGTCGGTGTATGTGTTCCCTTCTCTGCCTCTCATACCCAGGGTAATGAGAATAATAAGAAGGAGAGGAGTAAGAACTATACTCATTGTTCCGGGTTGGCCAAGAAGAGCTTGGTAACCAGAACTCCAAGAAATGATCTCAGAGGACCCATGGCCTCTGCCGCTCAGACAGGACCTGCTGCAGCAGGGGGCCTGTCTGTTCCAAGACGTACCGCGGCTGCGTTTGAACGCCGGATCCTGAAGGGGCATTCCGGAGGAAGTTATTCCTACGCTAATTAAAGCTAGGAAAGAAGTGAACGCAAACCATTATCACCACATATGGCGGAAATATGTTGCGTGCTGTGAGGCCAGGAAGGCCCCAACGGAGGAATTTCAGCTAGGTCGATTTCTGCACTTCCTACAGTCAGGGGTGACTATGGGCCTAAAATTGGGTTCCATTAAGGTCCAGATTTCGGCTCTATCGATTTTTTTCCAAAATAGAACTGACTTCACTGCCTGAAGTTCAGACTTTTGTTAAGGGAGTGCTGCATAGTCAGCCCCCGTTTGTGCCTCCAGTGGCACCGTGGGATCTCAACGTGGTGTTGGATTTCCTGAAGTCGCATTGGGTTGAGCCACTTAAATCCGTGGAGCTAAAATACCTCACGTGGAAAGTGGTCATGCTGTTGGCCTTGGCGTCGGCCAGGCGTGTATCAGAATTAGCGACTTTATCATGCAGAAGCCCTTATCTAATTTTTTTTATATGGATAGGGCGGAATTGAGGACTCGTTCCCAATTCCTTCCTAAGGTGGTATCAGTTTTTCATGTGAACCAACCTATTGTGGTGCCTACGGCTACTTGGGACTTGGAGGATTCCAAGTTACTGGACGTAGTCAGGGCCCTGAAAAATATATGTTTCCAGGACGGCTGGAGTCAGGAAAACTGACTCGCTATTTATCCTGTATGCACCCAACAAGCTGGGTGCTCCTGCTTCTAAGCAGACTATTGCTCGCTGGATCTGTGGCACGATTCAACTTGCACATTCTGCGGCTGGTCTGCCGCACCCTAAATCTGTAAAAGCCCATTCCACGAGGAAAGTGGGCTCTTCTTGGGCGGCTGCCCGAGGGGTCTCGGCTTTACAAATTTGCCGAGCTGTTACTTGGTCGGGTTCAAACATTTTTGTAAGAGTCTACAAGTTTGATACCCTGGCTGAGGAGGACCTAGAGTTTGCTCATTCGGTGCTGCAGAGTCATCCGCACTCTCCCGCCCGTTTGGGAGCTTTGGTATAATCCCCATGGTCCTTACGGAGTCCCAGCATCCACTTAGGACGTCAGAGAAAATAAGATTTTACTCACCGGTAAATCTATTTCTCGTAGTCCGTAGTGGATGCTGGGCGCCCATCCCAAGTGCGGATTGTCTGCAATACTTGTATATAGTTATTGCCTAACTAAAGTGTTATTGTTGAGCCATCTGTTGAGAGGCTCAGTTATATTTCATACTGTTAACTGGGTATAGTATCAGGAGTTATACGGTGTGATTGGTGTGGCTGGTATGAGTCTTACCCGGGATTCAAAATCCTTCCTTATTGTGTCAGCTCTTCCGGGCACAGTATCCTAACTGAGGTCTGGAGGAGGGTCATAGTGGGAGGAGCCAGTGCACACCAGGTAGTCCTAAAGCTTTCTTTAGTTGTGCCCAGTCTCCTGCGGAGCCGCTATTCCCCATGGTCCTTACGGAGTCCCAGCATCCACTACGGACTACGAGAAATAGATTTACCGGTGAGTAAAATCTTATTTTAATTCAATAAATTGGCTTTTTTTCTATTAGCATATATTAAGTAAAAAAAGTTTATAACGTATTACATGTCCCAGCCATTTACAGTATTAAGCGCAAAATCACTTTAGAACAAAAAGCGCCATCCCAAATCTTAAAAAATAAAAAAAATCTTGAATTTACTCCAAAAGAACTTTTTGTGTATATATATATATATATATATATATATATATATATATATATCTATCTATCTATCTATCATGCACTGCTAAAAAGAAATAAAGGGAACACTAAAATAACACATCCTAGATCTGAATGAATGAAATATTCTTATTAAATACTTTGTTCTTTACATAATTTTTGTGTCAGCACATTCAACTATCAATGGAAATCAAATTTATTAACCCATGGAGGTCAGGATTTGGAGTCACACTCAAAATGAAAGTGGAAAAACACACTACAGGCTGATCCAACTTTGATGTAATGTCCTTAAAACAAGTCAAAATGAGGCTCAGTAGTGTGTGTGGCCTCCACGTGCCTGTATGACCTCCCTACAACGCCTGGGCATGCTCCTGATGAGGTGGCGGATGGTCTCCTGAGGGATCTCCTCCCAGACCTGGACTAAAGCATCCGCCAACTCCTGGACAGTCTGTGGTGCAACGTAGCATTGGTGGATGGAGCGAGACATGATGTCCCAGATGTGCTCAATTGGATTCAGGTCTGGGGAACGGGCGGGACAGTCCATAGCATCAATGCCTTCATCTTGCAGGAACTGCTGACACACTCCAGCCACATGAGGTCTAGCATTGTCTTGCATTAGGAGGATTGATGGATATTTTGCAGTTACATTTGGGCCCAGCACAGCGGTGATTGCTCTCAGAAGATTGGGGTGGACGGCCCCTCGTACTGCATCTGGATGGTGTGCAGATTGTACTGAGTGTACTCCTTGCCTGCTGATATAAGTTTCTATCATTTCATATATATGCAGAATGCACATGGAAAGAAAAAAGTTATACTGTGAACAGTGGTGCAAGTAGCAAAAATCTCATAGGTACTGTGTGCGCAGTTGCGCACGCCTTCGGCACACGCATCGAAAATGTGGATGTGATACACATATGGGGGGGGGGGGGGGGGAAATACACTTATGACACCAATAGTGCCAGATACACATATGCAGGGAAGAGAAAGTTCCCTCTGCTCCCACTCTCAGCGGGACCAGAAGGTTCCTCTGCCTCCCCCCACCCTCAAGCCAGTGTTTGCCATGCTGCCGATCACTGCTGATTGGTCAGCATGGCAGGACTCCACAGCCAATAGCAGCCAATGGGGAAGTAATAAGTAACTCCCCCAAGTCTCCCCTGTGTACCTGGTGGCTGTCTGTGCTATTAAAATTAAACTTGTGATGGTTGCAATGTTTTCAATGGTTGCGATGTTCTATTGGTGTTGTCTGATGTTCCGATGTTTGGGGGAAAAACGATAAGATTAAATACATGAGGCGCGATGTAATGCCACCCAAATCTGGCGGCCGTGCGGGATGCAACCCGGAATAGTATTTTTTTTTAAAGGGACAATTACTAACAAGTCATGGTTTTGCTTTGTAAGTCACTGGCGCTTTAAAAAAAGATCACAGTTTGGCCAGCATCCCACACGGACGCCGAACTCGGGCAGCATTACATCCCGCCGATATCATTTACTCAATTCACTCATTAGAAAAAAAATCTGACAATTTCTGAGTGGTTTTTGGAAAAAAAAAAAGTTAAGGAGTAAAAGATACATTTTCAATAAATTGTTCTCTGTAGATTATTCCACTGGATAAATCAGATATACTGTACTGTGATTTTTAAAGGGAAAAACCAACAGTAATAAATGTGTATATCATTTCTAAACTGACCAAACTTTTCCTCCAGTCTCTCATAGTCGCTGTTGGCTTAGCACAGTTCTCTCATGTATAGCACGTCTAATGCTGTCAGGAAGCCATTGGCATCGTAGAGAGTCTTCATATGATCAGCCTTCATTGTGCTGTTATCTATACTTATAATAAAGTTATAATGGTAGTGTCTGTACATAGAAATGTTTTTAGAGAAATATAATATTTGGGACTGTGTTAGAACTAGGAGACAATTTTTTTCAGAATTTTTGTCTGTCTGTCTGTTCATTCCGGCATCACGCAAAAACTATAGGATGAATTTGGATTATGTTTTCACTATTGGATAGCTTAGTGACCTAGAAGAGAAACTGAGGTATGTAATATCTTGATGTGACTACAGGGACTGAAGAAAAAAACAGACGCTTGAAACTTGGCTCCTCAGACCAAAAATGACTATATGTATATAAATATAATTTTTTTGGGACAAATATACTTCCAGGGACTTATATGAACCGTGGAGAGAAAAAAATAAATCCAGGAATCTGCACAGGTTCCTCAAGTCCAAAATTTTATATATGTATATATATATATATATATATATATATATACACACACACACTGTATATATACATGTTGAGTATACCTTATCCAAAATGCTTGGGACAGGAAGTATTTTGGATATCGGATTTTTCTGTATTTTGGAATAATTGCATACCATAATGAGATATCATGGCGATGGGACCTAAGTCTAAGCACAGAATGCATTTATGTTTCATATACACCTTATACACACAGCCTGAAGGTCATTTAATATAGTATTTTTAATAACTTTGTGTATTAAACAAAGTTTGTGTACATTGAGCCATCAGAAAACAAAGGTTTCACTATCTCACTCTCACTAAAAAAATTCTGCATTTTGGAATATTCTATGCTTCGGAATATTTGGTTATGGGATACTCAACCTGTGTGTGTGTATGTGTATATATATATATATATATATATATATATATATATATATATATACAGTGGTCGAAGTGGGGCGGTATACGGCGGTATGGTATACCGCCACTTCTTCCACTAACCCGGAAATGAGCCCATGAAAGTGCAGCAGGAGGCGAGGGAAGTGGCATCCTGCTGCACATGGTGCTCCCCGTCCCTGCGCGGTGGCCGGCGGCTGTGTAGAGCGCTGTATTAGCTCACAGACGCTCACCGCAGCCAGCCGCCCGCGCACGCCGCTCACCAGCTGCCCGCCGCTCCCGCTCACCAGCCACCCGGCGCCAGCCACTAGCTGCCCGACGTCGCCAGCAGCCCACCGCTCACTGCTGCCAGCAACAAATAAGGTAATGTTCCCTTGCTGTCCCTGTCGTCACTGTCCCTGTCGTCACCCTCCCTGTCGTCACTGTCTCTCCCTGTCGTCACTCTCCCTGTCGTCACTGTCGTCACTCTCCCTGTCGTCACTCTCCCTATCGTCACTCTCACTTTCGTCACCGTCGTCACTCTCACTGTCGTCACTCTCTCCCTGTCGTCACTCTCTCTCCCTCTCTCCCTGTCGTCACTGTCTCCCTGTCGTCACTGTCTCTCTCCGTGTCGTCACTCTGGCTGTCCCTGCTGTCACAATTTCAGCTCATTCAGTGTGCTACAAGGTGAATTTTGGCTTATTCAGTGTGCTACAAGGTGAATTTCGGCTCATTCAGTGTGCTACACGGTGAATTTCGGCTCATTCAGTGTGCTAAAAGGTGAATTTCGGCTCATTCAGTGTGCTACAATGTGAATTTCGGCTCATTCAGTGTGCTACAAGGTGAATTTCGGCTCATTCAGTGTGCTACAAGGTGAATTTCGGCTCATTCAGTGTGCTACAATGTGAATTTCGGCTCATTCAGTGTGTTACAATGTAAATTTAGGCTCATTCTGTGTGCTATAATGTGAATTTCGGCTCATACCGTGTGCAACAAGGTGAATTTCTGCTCATTCAGTGTGCTACAATGTGAATTTTGGCTCATTCAGTGTGCTACAATGTGAAATTCGGCTCATTCAGTGTGCTACAATGTGAATTTTGGCTCATTCTGGAGTGCTATAATGTGAATTTCGGCTCATACCGTGTGCTACAATGTGAATTTCGGCTCATTCAGTGTGCTACAATGTGAATTTCGGCTCATTCAGTATGCTATAATGTGAATTTCAGCTCATTCAGTGTGCTAAAATGTGAAAGGGGGACCAGTACTAGATAGTATAAGGGGTTCTACTACACAGGACACACCCCCTTTGGGTGACCACGGCCCTTTTCTGGAGCACGCGCGCATAATTACATCCTTGATTTTTGCATACCCCCACTTCAAAATTTCCACTTCGACCACTGTATATATATATATATATATATATATATATATATATATAAATAATCAGCTTCTGTCCAAAACTTACATCCAAAAGAGACCAGCACACCACCATTTTAACAATTAAAGGGCTTTGTATTCATGTATCAGTGACAACAATTTCCTAGTAAAAAAATTATTCCAGTAAGGATTAGCACATAACTCATCATGACCACACGGTGACATTCCTATGATTGCTATATACCTTTTATACATTTTATAGGATTGCAGAACCTCTGAATTAAACTAGAGATGAGCGCCTGAAATTTTTCGGGTTTTGTGTTTTGGTTTTGGGTTCGGTTCCGCGGCCGTGTTTTGGGTTCGACCGCGTTTTGGCAAAACCTCACCGAATTTTTTTTGTCGGATTCGGGTGTGTTTTGGATTCGGGTGTTTTTTTCAAAAAACCCTAAAAAACAGCTTAAATCATAGAATTTGGGGGTCATTTTGATCCCAAAGTATTATTAACCTCAAAAATCATAATTTCCACTCATTTTCAGTCTATTCTGAATACCTCACACCTCACAATATTATTTTTAGTCCTAAAATTTGCACCGAGGTCGCTGTGTGAGTAAGATAAGCGACCCTAGTGGCCGACACAAACACCGGGCCCATCTAGGAGTGGCACTGCAGTGTCACGCAGGATGTCCCTTCCAAAAAACCCTCCCCAAACAGCACATGACGCAAAGAAAAAAAGAGGCGCAATGAGGTAGCTGTGTGAGTAAGATTAGCGACCCTAGTGGCCGACACAAACACCGGGCCCATCTAGGAGTGGCACTGCAGTGTCACGCAGGATGTCCCTTCCAAAAAACCCTCCCCAAACAGCACATGACGCAAAGAAAAAAAGAGGCGCAATGAGGTAGCTGACTGTGTGAGTAAGATAAGCGACCCTAGTGGCCGACACAAACACCGGGCCCATCTAGGAGTGGCACTGCAGTGTCACGCAGGATGGCCCTTCCAAAAAACCCTCCCCAAACAGCACATGACGCAAAGAAAAAAAGAGGCGCAATGAGGTAGCTGACTGTGTGAGTAAGATTAGCGACCCTAGTGGCCGACACAAACACCGGGCCCATCTAGTAGTGGCACTGCAGTGTCACGCAGGATGGCCCTTCCAAAAAACCCTCCCCAAACAGCACATGACGCAAAGAAAAAAAGAGGCGCAATGAGGTAGCTGACTGTGTGAGTAAGATAAGCGACCCTAGTGGCCGACACAAACACCGGGCCCATCTAGGAGTGGCACTGCAGTGTCACGCAGGATGGCCCTTCCAAAAAACCCTCCCCAAACAGCACATGACGCAAAGAAAAAAAGAGGCGCAATGAGGTAGCTGACTGTGTGAGTAAGATAAGCGACCCTAATGGCCGACACAAACACCGGGCCCATCTAGGAGTGGCACTGCAGTGTCACGCAGGATGGCCCTTCCAAAAAACCCTCCCCAAACAGCACATGACGCAAAGAAAAAAAGAGGCGCAATGAGGTAGCTGACTGTGTGAGTAAGATAAGCGACCCTAGTGGCCGACACAAACACCGGGCCCATCTAGGAGTGGCACTGCAGTGTCACGCAGGATGTCCCTTCCAAAAAACCCTCCCCAAACAGCACATGACGCAAAGAAAAAAAGAGGCGCAATGAGGTAGCTGACTGTGTGAGTAAGATAAGCGACCCTAGTGGCCGACACAAACACCGGGCCCATCTAGGAGTGGCACTGCAGTGTCACGCAGGATGGCCCTTCCAAAAAACCCTCCCCAAACAGCACATGACGCAAAGAAAAATAAAAGAAAAAAGAGGTGCAAGATGGAATTGTCCTTGGGCCCTCCCACCCACCCTTATGTTGTATAAACAAAACAGGACATGCACACTTTAACCAACCCATCATTTCAGTGACAGGGTCTGCCACACGACTGTGACTGATATGACGGGTTGGTTTGGACCCCCCCCAAAAAAGAAGCAATTAATCTCTCCTTGCACAAACTGGCTCTACAGAGGCAAGATGTATCACCGTGTACATCCCCCTCCTCACAGATTATCAATTCGTCCCCACTGGAATCCACCATCTCAGCTCCCTGTGTACTTTGTGGAGGCAATTGCTGCTGGTCAATGTCTCCGCGGAGGAATTGATTATAATTCATTTTAATGAACATCATCTTCTCCACATTTTCTGGATGTAACCTCGTACGCCGATTGCTGACAAGGTGAGCGGCGGCACTAAACACTCTTTCGGAGTACACACTTGTGGGAGGGCAACTTAGGTAGAATAAAGCCAGTTTGTGCAAGGGCCTCCAAATTGCCTCTTTTTCCTGCCAGTATAAGTACGGACTGTGTGACGTGCCTACTTGGATGCGGTCACTCATATAATCCTCCACCATTCTTTCAATGGTGAGAGAATCATATGCAGTGACAGTAGACGACATGTCCGTAATCGTTGTCAGGTCCTTCAGTCCGGACCAGATGTCAGCATCAGCAGTCGCTCCAGACTGCCCTGCATCACCGCCAGCGGGTGGGCTCGGAATTCTGAGCCTTTTCCTCGCACCCCCAGTTGCGGGAGAATGTGAAGGAGGAGATGTTGACAGGTCGCGTTCCGCTTGACTTGACAATTTTCTCACCAGCAGGTCTTTCAACCCCAGCAGACTTGTGTCTGCCGGAAAGAGAGATCCAAGGTAGGCTTTAAATCTAGGATCGAGCATGGTGGCCAAAATGTAGTGCTCTGATTTCAACAGATTGACCACCCGTGAATCCTTGTTAAGCGAATTAAGGGCTCCATCCACAAGTCCCACATGCCTAGCGGAATCGCTCCGTGTTAGCGCCTCCTTCAATGTCTCCAGCTTCTTCTGCAAAAGCCTGATGAGGGGAATGACCTGACTCAGGCTGGCAGTGTCTGAACTGACTTCACGTGTGGCAAGTTCAAAGGGCATCAGAACCTTGCACAACGTTGAAATCATTCTCCACTGCGCTTGAGACAGGTGCATTCCACCTCCTATATCGTGCTCAATTGTATAGGCTTGAATGGACTTTTGCTGCTCCTCCAACCTCTGAAGCATATAGAGGGTTGAATTCCACCTCGTTACCACTTCTTGCTTCAGATGATGGCAGGGCAGGTTCAGTAGTTTTTGGTGGTGCTCCAGTCTTCTGTACGTGGTGCCTGTACGCCGAAAGTGTCCCGCAATTCTTCTGGCCACCGACAGCATCTCTTGCACGCCCCTGTCGTTTTTTAAAAAATTCTGCACCACCAAATTCAAGGTATGTGCAAAACATGGGACGTGCTGGAATTTGCCCATATTTAATGCACACACAATATTGCTGGCGTTGTCCGATGCCACAAATCCACAGGAGAGTCCAATTGGGGTAAGCCATTCCGCGATGATCTTCCTCAGTTGCCGTAAGAGGTTTTCAGCTGTGTGCGTATTCTGGAAACCGGTGATACAAAGCGTAGCCTGCCTAGGAAAGAGTTGGCGTTTGCGAGATGCTGTTACTGGTGCCGCCGCTGCTGTTCTTGCGGCGGGAGTCCATACATCTACCCAGTGGGCTGTCACAGTCATATAGTCCTGACCCTGCCCTGCTCCACTTGTCCACATGTC
Source organism: Pseudophryne corroboree (assembly GCF_028390025.1). Classification (NCBI taxonomy): domain Eukaryota; kingdom Metazoa; phylum Chordata; class Amphibia; order Anura; family Myobatrachidae; genus Pseudophryne; species Pseudophryne corroboree. The sequence continues at coordinate 247,193,618 of NC_086451.1, read as the reverse complement.
CGTGGTTAAGTGGACATTGGGTACAGCTGCATTTTTTAGGACACTGGTGACTCTTTTTCTGAGGTCTGTGTACATTTTCGGTATCGCCTGCCTAGAGAAATGGAACCTAGATGGTATTTCGTACCGGGGACACAGTACCTCCAACAAGTCTCTAATTGGCTCTGCAGTAATGATGGATACCGGAACCACGTTTCTCACCACCCAGGATGCCAAGGCCTCAGTTATCCGCTTTGCTGCAGGATGACTGCTGTGATATTTCATCTTCCTCGCAAAGGACTGTTGGACAGTCAATTGCTTGGTGGAAGTAGTAAAAGTGGTCTTACGACTTCCCCTCTGGGATGACCATCGACTCCCAGCAGCAACAACAGCAGCGCCAGCAGCAGTAGGCGTTACACGCAAGGATGCATCGGAGGAATCCCAGGCAGGAGAGGACTCGTCAGAATTGCCAGTGACATGGCCTGCAGGACTATTGGCATTCCTGGGGAAGGAGGAAATTGACACTGAGGGAGTTGGTGGGGTGGTTTGCATGAGCTTGGTTACAAGAGGAAGGGATTTACTGGTCAGTGGACTGCTTCCGCTGTCACCCAAAGTTTTTGAACTTGTCACTGACTTATTATGAATGCGCTGCAGGTGACGTATAATGGAGGATGTTCCGAGGTGGTTAACGTCCTTACCCCTACTTATTACAGCTTGACAAAGGGAACACACGGCTTGACAAATGTTGTCCGCGTTTCTGGTGAAATACTTCCACACCGAAGAGCTGATTTTTTTGGTATTTTCACCAGGCATGTCAACGGCCATATTCCTCCCACGGACAACAGGTGTCTCCCCGGGTGCCTGACTTAAACAAACCACCTCACCATCAGAATCCTCCTGGTCAATTTCCTCCCCAGCGCCAGCAACACCCATATCCTCCTCATCCTGGTGTACTTCAACACTGACATCTTCAATCTGACTATCAGGAACTGGACTGTGGGTGCTCCTTCCAGCACTTGCAGGGGGCGTGCAAATGGTGGAAGGCGCATGCTCTTCACGTCCAGTGTTGGGAAGGTCAGGCATCGCAACCGACACAATTGGACTCTCCTTGTGGATTTGGGATTTCGAAGAACGCACAGTTCTTTGCTGTGCTTTTTCCAGCTTGAGTCTTTTCATTTTTCTAGCGAGAGGCTGAGTGCTTCCATCCTCATGTGAAGCTGAACCACTAGCCATGAACATAGGCCAGGGCCTCAGCCGTTCCTTGCCACTCCGTGTGGTAAATGGCATATTGGCAAGTTTACGCTTCTCCTCCGACAATTTTATTTTAGGTTTTGGAGTCCTTTTTTTACTGATATTTGGTGTTTTGGATTTGACATGCTCTGTACTATGACATTGGGCATCGGCCTTGGCAGATGACGTTGCTGGCATTTCATCGTCTCGGCCATGACTAGTGGCAGCAGCTTCAGCACGAGGTGGAAGTGGATCTTGATCTTTCCCTAATTTTGGAACCTCAACATTTTTGTTCTCCATATTTTAATAGGCACAACTAAAAGGCACCTCAGGTAAACAATGGAGATGGATGGATACTAGTATACAATTATGGATGGACTGCCGAGTGCCGACACAGAGGTAGCTACAGCCGTGGACTACCGTACTGTACTGTGTCTGCTGCTAATATAGACTGGATGATAATGAGATGTAGTATGTATAAAGAAGAAAGAAAAAAAAACCACGGGTAGGTGGTATACAATTATGGATGGACTGCCGAGTGCCGACACAGAGGTAGCTACAGCCGTGGACTACCGTACTGTACTGTGTCTGCTGCTAATATAGACTGGTTGATAATGAGATGTAGTATGTATGTATAAAGAAGAAAGAAAAAAAAACCACGGGTAGGTGGTATACAATTATGGACGGACTGCCGAGTGCCGACACAGAGGTAGCTACAGCCGTGGACTACCGTACTGTACTGTGTCTGCTGCTAATATAGACTGGATGATAATGAGATGTAGTATGTATAAATAAGAAAGAAAAAAAAACCACGGGTAGGTGGTATACAATTATGGATGGACTGCCGAGTGCCGACACAGAGGTAGCTACAGCCGTGGACTACCGTACTGTACTGTGTCTGCTGCTAATATAGACTGGATGATAATGAGATGTAGTATGTATAAAGAAGAAAGAAAAAAAAACCACGGGTAGGTGGTATACAATTATGGATGGACTGCCGAGTGCCGACACAGAGGTAGCTACAGCCGTGGACTACCGTACTGTACTGTGTCTGCTGCTAATATAGACTGGTTGATAATGAGATGTAGTATGTATGTATAAAGAAGAAAGAAAAAAAAAACACGGGCAGGTGGTATACAATTATGGACGGACTGCCGAGTGCCGACACAGAGGTAGCTACAGCCGTGGACTACCGTACTGTACTGTGTCTGCTGCTAATATAGACTGGTTGATAATGAGATGTAGTATGTATGTATAAAGAAGAAAGATAAAAAAACCACGGGTAGGTGGTATACAATTATGGACGGACTGCCGAGTGCCGACACAGAGGTAGCTACAGCCGTGGACTACCGTACTGTACTGTGTCTGCTGCTAATATAGACTGGTTGATAATGAGATGTAGTATGTATGTATAAAGAAGAAAGAAAAAAAAACCACGGGTAGGTGGTATACAATTATGGACGGACTGCCGAGTGCCGACACAGAGGTAGCTACAGCCGTGGACTACCGTACTGTACTGTGTCTGCTGCTAATATAGACTGGATGATAATGAGATGTAGTATGTATAAAGAAGAAAGAAAAAAAACCACGGGTAGGTGGTATACAATTATGGATGGACTGCCGAGTGCCGACACAGAGGTAGCTACAGCCGTGAACTACCGTACTGTGTCTGCTGCGACTTGATGATAAATAATGATATAAAAAATATATATATATCACTACTGCAGCCGGACAGGTATATATTATATAATGACGGACCTGCTGGACACTGTCTGTCAGCAGAATGAGTTTTTTATAGAATAAAAAAAAAACACCACACAAGTCACACGACGAGTGTTTAACTTTTTCAGGCAATCACAATATAGTATACTATACTGGTGGTCAGTGTGGTCAGGTCACTGGTCAGTCACACTGGCAGTGGCACTCCTGCAGCAAAAGTGTGCACTGTTTAATTTTAATTATATGTACTCCTGGCTCCTGCTATAACCTATAACTGCTCCCCAGTCTCCCCCACAATTAAGCTGTGTGAGCACAGTCAGATATTATACATAGATGATGCAGCACACTGGGCTGAGCACAGTGAGCACACAGATATGGTATGTGACTGAGTCACTGTGTATCGTTTTTTTCAGGCAGAGAACGGATTATATTAAATAAAACTGCACTGGTGGTCACTGGTCAGTGGTCAGTCACTAGTAAACTCTGCACTCTCTAGTACTCCTAAGCTCCAGTAAATCAAGTGTCTCTGTCTCAATCTCACTCTCTCTCTTCTAATCTAAATGGAGAGGACGCCAGCCACGTCCTCTCCCTATCAATCTCAATGCACGTGTGAAAATGGCGGCGACGCGCGGCTCCTTATATAGAATCCGAGTCTCGCGATAGAATCCGAGCCTCGCGAGAATCCGACAGCGTCATGATGACGTTCGGGCGCGCTCGGGTTAACCGAGCAAGGCGGGAAGATCCGAGTCGCTCGGATCCGTGTAAAAAAAGCTGAAGTTCGGGCGGGTTCGGATTCCGAGGAACCGAACCCGCTCATCTCTAAATTAAACTTAAGTGTATGTGTGTGTTTCTTTCTTCTGCCCTTTAGATAGATAGATAGATAGATAGATAGATAGATAGATAGATAGATAGATAGAAAGTCTGACTATGTATTAATTAACACTAATAGGCAGCTAGTCTTGACTTATGGTTTTGCAGTATACATGTCAATCCAGTAGATGGCGCATCTTTTTGTGTTAATGCCGGAAGGAAAAAAATGCAAATATTGCATAAAATAAGAATTTACTTACCGATAATTCTATTTCTCATAGTCCGTAGTGGATGCTGGGAACTCCGAAAGGACCATGGGGAATAGCGGCTCCGCAGGAGACTGGGCACAAAAGTAAAAGCTTTAGGACTAGCTGGTGTGCACTGGCTCCTCCCCCTATGACCCTCCTCCAAGCCTCAGTTAGGATACTGTGCCCGGACGAGCGTACACAATAAGGAAGGATTTTGAATCCCGGGTAAGACTCATACCAGCCACACCAATCACACCGTACAACCTGTGATCTGAACCCAGTTAACAGCATGATAACAGAGGAGCCTCTGAAAAGATGGCTCACAACAATAATAACCCGATTTTTGTAACTATGTACAAGTATTGCAGACAATCCGCACTTGGGATGGGCGCCCAGCATCCACTACGGACTATGAGAAATAGAATTATCGGTAAGTAAATTCTTATTTTCTCTGACGTCCTAGTGGATGCTGGGAACTCCGAAAGGACCATGGGGATTATACCAAAGCTCCCAAACGGGCGGGAGAGTGCGGATGACTCTGCAGCACCAAATGAGAGAACTCCAGGTCCTCCTCAGCCAGGGTATCAATTTTGTAGAATTTTACAAACGTATTTGCTCTTGACCAAGTAGCTGCTCGGCAAAGTTGTAAAGCCGAGACCCCTCGGGCAGCCGCCCACGATGAGCCCATCTTCCTTGTAAAGTGGGCATTTACAGATTTTTGGCTGTGGCAGGCCTGCCACAGAATGTGCAAGCTGAATTGTACTACAAATCCAACGAGCAATAGTCTGCTTAGAAGCAGGAGCACCCAGCTTGTTGGGTGCATACAGGATAAACAGCGAGTCAGATTTTCTGACTCCAGCCGTCCTGGAAACATATATTTTCAGGGCCCTGACAACGTCTAGCAACTTGGAGTCCTCCAAGTCCCTAGTAGCCGCAGGCACCACAATAGGTTGGTTCAGGTGAAACGCTGAAACCACCTTAGGGAGAAACTGAGGACGAGTCCTCAATTCCGCCCTGTCCGAATGGAAAATCAGATAAGGGCTTTTACAGGATAAAGCCGCCAATTCTGACACGCGCCTGGCCCAGGCCAGGGCCAACAGCATGACCACTTTCCATGTGAGATATTTTAACTCCACAGATTTAAGTGGTTCAAACCAATGTGACTTTTTGGAACCCAAAAACTACATTGAGATCCCAAGGTGCCACTGGAGGCACAAAAGGAGGCTGTATATGCAGTACCCCTTTTACAACGTCTGAACTTCAGGGACTGAAGCTAGTTCTTTTTGGAAGAAAATTGACAGGGCCGAAATTTGAACCTTAATGGACCCCAATTTCAGGCCCATAGACACTCCTGTTTGCAGGAAATGTAGGAATCGACCCAGTTGAATTTCCTCCGTCGGGCCTTACTGGCCTCGCACCACGCAACATATTTTTGCCAAATGCGGTGATAATGTTTTGCGGTTACATCCTTCCTGGCTTTGATCAGGATAGGGATGACCTCATCCGGAATGCCTTTTTTCCTTCAGGATCCGGCGTTCAACCGCCATGCCGTCAAATGCAGTCGCGGTAAGTCTTGGAACAGACAGGGTCCTTGCTGAAGCAGGTCCCTTCTTAGAGGTAGAGGCCACGGATCCTCCGTGAGCATCTTTTGAAGTTCCGGTTACCAAGTCCTTCTTGGCCAATCCGGAGCCACGAATATAGTGCTTACTCCTCTCCATCTTATCAATCTCAGTACCTTGGGTATGAGAGGCAGATGAGGGAACACATACACTGACTGGTACACCCACGGTGTTACCAGAGCGTCTACAGCTATTGCCTGAGGGTCCCTTGACCTGGCGCAATACCTGTCGAGTTTTTCCCAATGGTTTATAATCATGTGGAAGACTTCTGGGTGAAGTCCCCACTCTCCCGGGTGGAGGTCGTGTCTGCTGAGGAAGTCTGCTTCCCAGTTGTCCACTCCCGGAATTGCTGACAGTGCTATCACATGATTTTCCGCCCAGCGAAGAATCCTTGCAACTTCTGCCATTGCCCTCCTGCTTCTTGTGCCACCCTGTCTGTTTACGTGGGTGACTGCCGTGATGTTGTCCGACTGGATCAACACCGGCTGACCTTGAAGCAGAGGTCTTGCTAAGCTTAGAGCATTGTAAATGGCCCTTAGCTTCAGGATATTTATGTGAAGTGATGTCTCCAGGCTTGACCATAAGCCCTGGAAATTCCTTCCCTGTGTGACTGCTCCCCAGCCTCGCAGGCTGGCATCCGTGGTCACCAGGACCCAGTCCTGAATGCCGAATCTGCGGCCCTCTAGAAGATGAGCACTCTGCAACCACCACAGGAGGGACACCCTTGTTCTTGGTGACAGGGTTATCCGCTGATGCATCTGAAGATGCGACCCGGACCATTTGTCCAGCAGGTCCCACTGGAAAGTTCTTGCGTGGAATCTGCCGAATGGGATTGCTTCGTAGGAAGCCACCATTTTACCCAAAACCCTTGTGCATTGATGCACTGAGACTTGGCTCGGTTTTAGGAGGTTCCTGACTAGCTCGGATAACTCCCTGGCTTTCTCCTCCGGGAGAAACACCTTTTTCTGGACTGTGTCCAGGATCATCCCTAGGAACAGAAGACGAGTCGTCGGAACCAGCTGCGATTTTGGAATATTGAGAATCCAATCGTGCTGCCGCAACACTACCTGAGATAGTGCTACACCGACCTCCAACTGTTCCCTGGATCTTACCCTTATCAGGGAATCGTCCAAGTAAGGGATAACTAAAATTCCCTTCCTTCGAAGGAATATCATCATTTCGGCCATTACCTTGGTAAAGACCCGGGGTGCCGTGGACCATCCATACGGCAGCGTCTGAACTGATAGTGACAGTTCTGTACCATAAACCTGAGGTACCCTTGGTGAGAAGGGTAAATTTGGACATGAAGGTAAGCATCCTTGATGTCCCGAGACATCATGTAGTCCCCTTCTTCCAGGTTCGCAATCACTGCTCTGAGTGACTCAATCTTGAATTTGAACCTCTGTATGTAAGTGTTCAAAGATTTTAGATTTAGAATCGGTCTCACCGAGCCGTCCGGCTTCGGTACCACAACAGTGTGGAATAATACCCCGTTCCCTGTTGCAGGAGGGGTACCTTGATTATCACCTGCTGGGAATACAGCTTGTGAATGGCTTCCAAAACTGTCTCCCTGTCAGAAGGAGACATCGGTAAAGCCGACTTTAGGAAATGGCGAGGGGGAGACGTCTCGAATTCCAATTTGTACCCCTGAGATATCACCTGAAGGATCCAGGGGTCTACTTGCGAGTGAGCTCACTGCGCGCTGAAATTCATTGAGACGGGCCCCCCACCGTGCCTGATTCTGCTTGTAAAGCCCCAGCGTCATACTGAGGGCTTGGCAGAGGCGGGAGAGGGTTTCTGGTCCTGGGAACTGGCTGATTTCTGCAGCCTTTTTCCTCTCCCTCTGTCACGGGGCAGAAATGAGGAACCTTTTGCCCGCTTGTCCACGAAAAGACTGCGCCTGATAATACGGCGTCTTCTCATGTTGAGAGGCGACCTGGGGTACAAACGTGGATTTCCCAGCTGTTGCCGTGGCCACCAGGTCTGAAAGACCGACCCCAAATAACTCCTCCCCTTAATAAGGCAATACTTCCAAATGCCGTTTGAAATCCGCATCACCTGACCACTGTCGTGTCCATAACCCTCTACTGGTAGAAATGGACAACGCACTTAGACTTGATGCCAGTCGGCAAATATTCCGCTGTGCATCACGCATATATAGAAATGCATCTTTTAAATGCTCTATAGGCAATAATATACTGTCCCTATCTAGGGTATCAATATTTTCAGTCAGGGAATCCGACCACGCCAACCCAGCACTGCACATCCAGGCTGAGGCGATTGCTGGTCGCAGTATAACACCAGTATGTGTGTAAATACATTTTTGGATACCCTCCTGCTTTCTATCAGCAGGATCCTTAAGGGCGGCCATCTCAGGAGAGGGTAGAGCCCTTACAAGCGTGTGAGCGCTTTATCCACCCTAGGGGGTGTTTCCCAACGCACCCTAACCTCTGGCGGGAAAGGATATAATGCCAATAACATTTTAGAAATTATCAGTTGCTATCGGGGGAAACCCACGCATCATCACACACCTCATTTAATTTCTCAGATTCAGGAAAACGACATAATACCCCTTTTTGGTGGTACTCGTATTATCAGAAATGTGTAAAACATTTTTCATTGCCTCAATCATGTAACGTGTGGCCCTACTGGAAGTCACATTTGTCTCTTCACCGTCGACACTGGAGTCAGTATCCGTGTCGGCGTCTATATCTGCCATCTGAGGTAACGGGCGCTTTAGAGCCCCTGACGGCCTATGAGACGTCTGGACAGGCACAAGCTGAGTAGCCGGCTGTCTCATGTCAACCACTGTCTTTTATACAGAGCTGACACTGTCACGTAATTCCTTCCAACAGTTCATCCACTCAGGTGTCGACCCCCTAGGGGGTGACATCACTATTACAGGCAATCTGCTCCGTCTCCACATCATTTTTCTCCTCATACATGTCGACACAAACGTACCGACACACAGCACACACACAGGGAATGCTCTGATAGAGGACAGGACCCCACTAGCCCTTTGGGGAGACAGAGGGAGAGTTTGCCAGCACACACCAGAGCGCTATATATATACAGGGATAACCTTATATAAGTGTTTTTCCCCTTATAGCTGCTGTAATTTCAATACTGCGCGTAATTAGTGCCCCCCTCTCTTTTTTAACCCTTTCTGTAGTGTAGTGACTGCAGGGGAGAGCCAGGGAGCTTCCCTCCAACGGAGCTGTGAGGGAAAATGGCGCCAGTGTGCTGAGGAGATAGGCTCCACCCCCTAATCGGCGGCATTATCTCCCGTTTTCCTATGTATTCTGGCAGGGGTTAAATGCATCCATATAGCCCAGGAGCTATATGTGATGTATTTTTTTGCCATCTAAGGTATTTTTATTGCGTCTCAGGGCGCCCCCCCCCAGCGCCCTGCACCCTCAGTGACCGGAGTGTGAAGTGTGCTGAGAGCAATGGCGCACAGCTGCGGTGCTGTGCGCTACCTTATTGAAGACAGGACGTCTTCTGCCGCCGATTTTCCGGACCTCTTCTGCTCTTCTGGCTCTGTAAGGGGGACGGCGGCGCGGCTCTGGGACCCATCCATGGCTGGGCCTGTGATCGTCCCTCTGGAGCTAATGTCCAGTAGCCTAAGAAGCCCAATCCACTCTGCACGCAGGTGAGTTCGCTTCTTCTCCCCTTAGTCCCTCGATGCAGTGAGCCTGTTGCCAGCAGGACTCACTGAAAATAAAAAACCTAATTTAAACTTTTACTCTAAGCAGCTCAGGAGAGCCACCTAGATTGCACCCTTCTCGTTCGGGCACAAAAATCTAACTGAGGCTTGGAGGAGGGTCATAGGGGGAGGAGCCAGTGCACACCAGCTAGTCCTAAAGCTTTTACTTTTGTGCCCAGTCTCCTGCGGAGCCGCTATTCCCCATGGTCCTTTCGGAGTTCCCAGCATCCACTAGGACGTCAGAGAAATATTGTTTACAAAGACATTTTGTGATAAATGTCTACAATATAAATATACATCACAATATTAGATGGCACTACTTACTGTCTTTGTCAAATATTTTACGCTGACAAATAACAGATATCCAGATGACCGAAGCCAGGGGCAAAAGCTTGTTAGATAATAATCAGCTGCTGGTATAATGCAGATATAACTGTCTTGTTCTAAAGGTGCATACACACGGTGAGATCTGGGCTAACCCGAATTCTCACTATGCGACAGGGGCTAGGTCGGCATCGCAAGCACATAATGACAGTGCTTGCGATACTGACTATGTGCGATTTTGGCCAAGTGTCAATTTTGACTATCTTTTCTACGAGATAGTCAAAATTTATATCCCTGCACAGTCTATCTAGGCTTGTGATGCCGACCGTGCGGGACCATGCATCGGCATCGCATCGGGATCGCAAGGTGACTTTCACCTTGCAATCTGCACTGACTTTTCTTAAGATTTTGACTATATAGTCAAAATCTTAAGACAATGGGGTAAATTTACTAAGATTCGTATTTTCCCGTTTCAGGTCAAAGTTCAATCACGAATGACATCGAAAGTGTAAAACTGCAACTTTTTGAATTGATTACGACTAATTTACTAAGCTGTCGTATTCGGGTTTTTCTTTTGTTCCGATGTCGATGTCATTCGTGGTTTTTTTTCTATTTTTACGGCAGTGATTAGCAAAACACTGCCGACTTTTTTACAATGAATCTCGGCCGGATCTGTGTGATCCGTGCTGGGGTTCATTTTTTTTTTTTTTTTTAAATTAAACACTGTCAAATATTTAAAAAAAAATTGCGTGGGGTCCCCCCTCCTAAGCATAACCAGCCTCGGGCTCTTTGAGCCGATCCTGGTTGCCGAAATATGGGGAAAAAAATGACAGGGGTTCCCCCATATTTAAGCAACCAGCATCGGGCTCTGCGCCTGGTCCTGGTTCCAAAAATACGGGGGACAAAAAGAGTAGGGGTCCCCCGTATTTTTAAAACCAGCACCGAGCTCCACTAGCTGGACAGATAATGCCACAGCCGGGGGTCACTTTTATATAGTGCCCTGCGGCCGTGGCATCAAAAATCCAACTAGTCACCCCTGGCCGGGGTACCCTGGGGGAGTGGGGACCCCTTCAATCAAGGGGTCCCCCCCCCCAGCCACCCAAGGGCCAGGGGTGAAGCCCGAGGCTGTCCCCCCCCATCCAATGGGCTGCGGATGGGGGGGCTGATAGCCTTTGTTGTAAAAGAAAAGATATTGTTTTTAGTAGCAGTACTACAAGTCCCAGCAAGCCTCCCCCGCATGCTGGTACTTGGAGAACCACAAGTACCAGCATGCGGCGGAAAAACGGGCCCGCTGGTACCTGTAGTACTACTACTAAAAAAATACCCAAAAAAACACAAGACACACACACCGTGAAAGTATAATTTTATTACATACATACACACATACATACATACTTACCTTATGTTCCCACGCAGGTCGGTCCTCTTCTCCAGTAGAATCCAAGGGGTACCTGTTGAAGAAATTATACTCACGAGATCCAGGGGTCCAGGGTCCTCGGGGAATCCAGGTGTAATCCACGTACTTGAAAAAAATAACAAAACGGACACCCGAGCCACGCACTAAAAGGGGACCCATGTTTGCACATGGATCCCCTTTTCCCGACTGCCAGAAACCCACTCTGACTGATGTCTAAGTGGGTTTCTTCAGCCAATCAGGGAGTGCCACGTTGTAGCACTCTCCTGATCGGCTGTGTGCTCCTGTACTGAGTGACAGGCGGCACACGGCAGTGTTACAATGTTGCGCCTATGCGCTCCATTGTAACCAATGCTGGGAACTTTCTGCTCAGCGGTGACGTCACTTTAGGTCAACCGCAGGGCAGAAAGTTCCCAGCATTGGTTACAATGGAGCGCATAGGCGCAACATTGTAACACTGCCGTGTGCCGCCTGTCACTCAGTACAGGAGCACACAGCCGATCAGGAGAGTGCTACAACGTGGCACTCCCTGATTGGCTGAAGAAACCCACTTAGACATCAGTCAGAGTGGGTTTCTGGCAGTCGGGAAAAGGGGATCCATGTGCAAACATGGGTCCCCTTTTAGTGCGTGGCTCGGGTGTCCGTTTTGTTATTTTTTTCAAGTACGTGGATTACACCTGGATTCCCCGAGGACCCTGGACCCCTGGATCTCGTGAGTATAATTTCTTCAACAGGTACCCCTTGGATTCTACTGGAGAAGAGGACCGACCTGCGTGGGAACATAAGGTAAGTATGTATGTATGTGTGTATGTATGTAATAAAATTATACTTTCACGGTGTGTGTGTCTTGTGTTTTTTTGGGTATTTTTTTAGTAGTAGTACTACAGGTACCAGCGGGCCCGTTTTTCCGCCGCATGCTGGTACTTGTGGTTCTCCAAGTACCAGCATGCGGGGGAGGCTTGCTGGGACTTGTAGTACTGCTACTAAAAACAATATCTTTTCTTTTACAACAAAGGCTATCAGCCCCCCCATCCGCAGCCCATTGGATGGGGGGGGACAGCCTCGGGCTTCACCCCTGGCCCTTGGGTGGCTGGGGGGGGACCCCTTGATTGAAGGGGTCCCCACTCCCCCAGGGTACCCCGGCCAGGGGTGACTAGTTGGATTTTTGATGCCACGGCCGCAGGGCACTATATAAAAGTGACCCCCGGCTGTGGCATTATCTGTCCAGCTAGTGGAGCCCGGTGCTGGTTTTAAAAATACGGGGGACCCCTACTCTTTTTGTCCCCCGTATTTTTGGAACCAGGACCAGGCGCAGAGCCCGATGCTGGTTGCTTAAATATGGGGGAACCCCTGTCAATTTTTTCACCATATTTCTGCAACCAGGATCGGCTCAAAGAGCCCGAGGCTGGTTATGCTTAGGAGGGGGGACCCCACGCAATTTTTTTAAAAAAATAAGCACTTTCCCACCCCTTCCCACTGATATACATGCACGGATCTCATGGATCCGTGCATGCCTATCCAATCACGAATAAAAAAAAAAGGTCTGTTTTTTTTAGCACTTTTTTACGAGTTGTAATTTTTCACGGCAGTGTTTGTTTTTTTTTTGCTTTGCACTTCTTAGTAAATGACCGAGATTTATACTTAAACAGCCGCGTTTTGACCGATGGTGTATTCATTCGTGATTTTTTACCTAGGACTTCAAAATATTACGAATGCCCTCATCACTGCCGTGATTATTGCTTAGTAAATTACCGAGATGACACTTTGATGAAAAAACGGCATCTCGGTCAAAATCGGGAGCTTAGTAAATTTACCCCAATATCTCACTGTGTGTACACACCATAACACTGATTATATGCTAGCCTCAGAAAGAATCCCATCCCATACACCTACAGTATTATGAGAAACAGGTTAGTATATTACTTGATGTTTCCTGGAAATACAAAATAGACTTGAGTGGGTTGTTTGTTGTTATAAATATACAACATACAAAACTGGGTTCAAGACAATACAATTTCCTGGTTTCAATCTGACTACCTCACCATGAAGCATCCAGTCCTGGGAATTCCAAAGCTCCTCAGGAAACAAGTTACATCACTGACATTATACACACTGCCTGATTACCTGATTCATTACTCCTTATTTTGCAACCATGTAAAATTCTATATATTGCTAGAACTCAGCAGCATAATCAAACCAAACATTTAGTAAATAGTTGCAAATCATTGCACTTTATATAGGTTTTCATTTTTAGTTAAAATAAGATTTTACTTACCGATAAATCTATTTCTCGTAGTCCGTAGTGGATGCTGGGGACTCCGTCAGGACCATGGGGATTAGCGGCTCCGCAGGAGACAGGGCACAAAAAGTAAGCTTTTAGGATCACATGGTGTGTACTGGCTCCTCCCCCTATGACCCTCCTCCAAGCCTCAGTTAGGTACTGTGCCCGGACGAGCGTACACAATAAGGAAGGATCTTGAATCCCGGGTAAGACTCATACCAGCCACACCCATCACACCGTACAACCTGTGATTTGAACCCAGTTAACAGTATGATAACAACGAAGGAGCCTCTGAAAAGATGGCCCACAACAATAACAACCCGATTTTTGTAACAATAATTATGTACAAGTAATGCAGACAATCCGCACTTGGGATGGGCGCCCAGCATCCACTACGGACTACGAGAAATAGATTTATCGGTAAGTAAAATCTTATTTTCTCTAACGTCCTAGTGGATGCTGGGGACTCCGTCAGGACCATGGGGATTATACCAAAGCTCCCAAACGGGCGGGAGAGTGCGGATGACTCTGCAGCACCGAATGAGAGAAACTCCAGGTCCTCCTCAGCCAGGGTATCAAATTTGTAGAATTTTACAAACGTGTTCCCCCCTGACCACGTAGCTGCTCGGCAAAGTTGTAAAGCCGAGACCCCTCGGGCAGCCGCCCAAGATGAGCCCACCTTCCTTGTGGAATGGGCATTTACAGATTTTGGCTGTGGCAGGCCTGCCACAGAATGTGCAAGCTGAATTGTACTACAAATCCAACGAGCAATAGTCTGCTTAGAAGCAGGAGCACCCAGCTTTTTGGGTGCATACAATATAAACAGCAAGTCAGACTTTCTGACTCCAGCCGTCCTGGAATTATATATATATATATATATATATATATATATATTTTCAGGGCCCTGACAACGTCTAGCAACTTGGAGTCCTCCAAGTCCCTAGTAGCCGCAGGCACCACCATAGGTTGTTTCAGGTGAAACGCTGACACCACCTTAGGAAGAAACTGGGGACAAGTCCGCAGTTCTGCCCTGTCCGAATGGAAAATTAAATATGGGCTTTTGTAAGACAAAGCCGCCAATTCTGACAATCGCCTGGCCGAGGCCAGGGCCAACAGCATGGTCCCTTTCCATGTGAGATATTTTAAATCCACAGATTTGAGCGGTTCAAACCAATATGATTTGAGGAATCCCAACACTACTTTGAGATCCCCCGGTGCCACTGGAGGCACAAAAGGGGCTGTATATGCAATACTCCCTTGACAACGTCTGGACTTCAGGAACCGAAGCCATTCTTTCTGGAAGAAAATCTACAGGGCCGAAACTTGAACCTTAATGGACCCCAATTTGAGGCTCATAGACACTCCTGTTTGCAGGAAGTGCAGAAATCGACCTAGTTGAAATTTCTTCGTGGGGCCTTCCTGGCCTCACCCACGCAACATATTTTCACCACATGTGGTGATAACGTTGTGCGGTCACCTCCTTCCTGGCTTTGACCAGGGTAGGTATGACCTCTTCTGAAATGCCTTTTCCCTTAGGATTCGGCGTTCAACCGCCATGCCGTCAAACGCAGCCGCGGTAAGTCTTGGAACAGACATGGTACTTGCTGAAGCAAGTCCCTTCTTAGCTCCCGAGGCCATTAGTCCTCTGTGAGCATCTCATGAAGTTCCGGGTACCAAGTCCCTCTTGGCCAATCCGGAGCCACGAGTATAGTTCTTACTCCTCTACGTCTTATAATTCTCAATACCTTGGTTATGAGAAGCAGAGGAGGGAACACATACACCGACTGTTACACCCACGGTGTTACCAGGACGTCCACAGCTATCGCCTGAAGGTCTCGTGACCTGGCGCAATACCTGTCCCGTTTTTTGTTCGGGCGGGACGCCATCATGTCCACCTTTGGTCTTTCCCAACGGTTCACAATCATGCGGAAAACTTCCCGATGAAGTTCCCACTCTCCCGGGTGGAGGTCGTGCCTGCTGAGGAAGTCTGCTTCCCAGTCGTCCACTCCCGGAATGAACACTGCTGACAGTGCTATCACATGATTTTCCGCCTAGCGAAAAATCCTTGCAGTTTTGCCACTGCCCTCCTGCTTCTTGTGCCGCCCTTTCTGTTTACGTGGGCGACTGCCGTGATGTTATCCCACTGGATCAATACCGGCTGACCTTGAAGCAGAGGTCTTGCTAAGCTTAGAGCATTATAAATTTGCTCTTAGCTCCAGTATATTTATGTGGAGAGAATTCTCCAGACTTGATCACACTCCCTGGAAATTTTTTCCCTGTGTGACTGCTCCCCAGCCTCTCAGGCTGGCCTCCGTGGTCACCAGCATCCAATCCTGAATGCCGAATCTGCGGCCCTCTAGAAGATGAGCACTCTGTAATCACCACAGGAGAGACACCCTTGTCCTTGGATATAGGGTTATCCGCTGATGCATCTGAAGATGCGATCCGGACCATTTGTCCAGCAGATCCCACTGAAGAGTTCTTGCGTGAAATCTGCCGAATGGAATCGCTTCGTAATAAGCCACCATTTTTACCAGGACTCTTGTGCAATGATGCACTGACACTTTTCCTGGTTTTAGGAGGATCCCGATTAGCTCGGATAACTCCCTGGCTTTCTCCTCTGGGAGAAACACCTTTTTCTGGACTGTGTCCAGAATCATCCCTAGGACCAGCAGACGTGTCGTCGGAACAACTGCGGTTTTGGAATATTTAGAATCCACCCGTGCTGTCGTAGAACTACTTGAGATAGTGCTACTCCGACCTCCAACTGTTCTCTGGACCTTGTTCTTATCAGGAAGTCGTCCATTTTCTTTGAAGACGAATCCTCATTTCGGTCATTACCTTGGTAAGGACCCGGGGTGCCTTGGACAATCCAACGGCATCGTCTGAAACTGATAGTGACAGTTCTGTACCACGAACCTGAGGTACCCTTGGTGAGAAAGGCAAACTTTGGGACATGGAGGTAAGCATCCCTGATGTCCCGGGACACCATATAGTCCCCTCCTTCCCGGTTCGCTATCACTGCTCTGAGTGACTGCATCTGGATTTGAACCTTTGTAAGTGTTCAAATATTTCAGATTTAGAATAGGTCTCACCTAGCCTTCTGGCTTCAGTACCACCATATAGTGTGGAATAATACCCCTTTCCTTGTTGTAGGAGGGGTAATTTTATTATCACCTGCTGAGAATACAGCTTGTGAATTGTTTTCAATACTGCCTCCCTGTCGGAGGGAGACATTGGTACAGCAGACTACAGGAACCTGCGAGGGGGTAACGTCTCGACATTCCAATCTGTACCCCTTGGATACTACTTGTAGGATCCAGGGGTCCTGTACGGTCCCAGCGTCATGCTGAGAACTTGGTAGAAGCGGTGGAGGGCTTCTGTTCCTGGGAATGGGCTGCCTGCTGCAGTCTTCTTCCCTTTCCTCTATCCCTGGGCAGATATGACTCTTATAGGGACGAAAGGACTGAGGCTGAAAAGACGGTGTCTTTTTCTGCAGAGATGTGACTTAGGGTAAAAAACGGTGGATTTTCCAGCAGTTGCCGTGGCCACCAGGTCCCATGGACCGACCCCAAATAATTCCTCCCCTTTATACGGCAATACATCTTTGTGCCGTTTGGAATCTGCATCACCTGACCACTGTCGTGTCCATAAACATCTTCTTGCAGATATGGACATCGCATTTACTCTTGATGCCAGAGTGCAAATATCCCTCTGCGCATCTCGCATATATAGAAATGCATCCTTTAAATGCTCTATAGTCAATAAAATACTGTCCCTGTCAAGGGTATCAATATTTTTAGTCAGGGAATCCGACCAAGCCACCTCAGCTCTGCACATCCAGGCTGAGGCGATCGCTGGTCGCAGTATAACACCAGCATGTGTGTGTATACTTTTTAGGATATTTTCCAGCCTCCTATCAGCTGGCTCCTTAAGTACGGCCCTATCTGTAGATGGTACCGCCACTTGTTCTGATAAGCATGTGAGCGCCTTATCCACCCTAAGGGGTGTTTCCCAACACGCCCTAACTTCTGGCGGGAAAGGGTATACCGCCAATAATTTTCTATCGGGGGAAACCCACGCATCATCACACACTTCATTTAATTTATCTGATTCCGGAAAAACTACAGGTAGTTTTTTCACATCCCACATAATACCCTTTTTTGTGGTACTTGTAGTATCAGAAATATGTAACACCTCCTTCATTGCCCTTAACGTGTGGCCCTAAAGGAAAATACGTTTGTTTCTTCACCGTCGACACTGAAATCAGTGTCCGTGTCTGGGTCTGTGTCGACCGACTGAGGTAATTGGGCGTTTTACAGCCCCTGACGGTGTTTGAGACGCCTGGACAGGTACTAATTTGTTCGCCGGCCGTCTCATGTCGTCAACCGGCTTGCAGCGTGTTGACATTATCACGTAATTCCATAAATAAGCCATCCATTCCGGTGTCGACTCCCTAGAGAGTGACATCACCATTACAGGCAATTTGCTCCGCCTCCTCACCAACATTTTCCTCATACATGTCGACACACACGTACCGACATACAGCACACACATAGGGAATGCTCTGATAGAGGACAGGACCCACTAGCCCTTTGGGGAGACAGAGGGAGAGTTTGCCAGCACACACCAAAACGCTATAATTATACAGGGACAACCTTTATATAAGTGTTCCTCCCTTATAGCATTTTAATATATATTCATATCGCCAAATCAGTGCCCCCCCTCTCTGTTTTAACCCTGTTTCTGTAGTGCAGTGCAGGGGAGAGCATGGGAGCCTTCCCCCCAGCATTTCTGTGAGGGAAAATGGCGCTGTGTGCTGAGGAGAATAGGCCCCGCCCCCTTTTCGGCGGGCTTCTTCTCCGGAGTCTGTGATATCTGGCAGGGGTTAAATACATCCATATAGCCTCAAGGGCTATATGTGATGTATTTTTCGCCATACAGGTATTATACATTGCTGCCCAGGGCGCCCCCCCCCGCGCCCTGCACCCTCCGTGACCGCTGTGTGAAGTGTGCTGACAACAATGGCGCACAGCTGCAGTGCTGTGCGCTACCTGATGAAGACTGAAAGTCTTCTGCCGCCTGGTTCCGGACCTCTTCAATCTTCAGCATCTGCAAGGGGGGTCGGCGGCGCGGCTCCGGGACGAACCCCAGAGCGAGACCTGTGTTCCGACTCCCTCTGGAGCTAATGGTGTCCAGTAGCCTAAGAAGCCAATCCATCCTGCACGCAGGTGAGTTGACTTCTCTCCCCTAAGTCCCTCGATGCAGTGAGCCTGTTGCCAGCAGGACTCACTGAAAATAAAGAACCTAAAAACTTTTTCTAAGCAACTCTTTAAGAGAGCCACCTAGATTGCACCCTGCTCGGACGGGCACAAAAACCTAACTGAGGCTTGGAGGAGGGTCATAGGGGGAGGAGCCAGTACACACCATGTGATCCTAAAAGCTTACTTTTTGTGCCCTGTCTCCTGCGGAGCCGCTAATCCCCATGGTCCTGACGGAGTCCCCAGCATCCACTAGGACGTTAGAGAAAATGTATTTATCTGTTTAGATCATTTAATATGCCAGGTGTGTGATTTACCCTACAGTACTTGCAAATTAGATGTGAATAAGCAATGACTCTCCAGCTGTCATAGAACTACAAGTTCCAGTAAACTTGGCCAGACAACTGAAAAAAAAAATCTGTATCTGTATCAGAGGAGAACAAGAAATCTGCAGGCGTAGTGATGAGCGGATTCGGTTTTACTCGGTTTTACTCGGTTCTCAAAACCGAATCTTATTGGCTATCCAAAACACGTGACATCAGTGAGTCAATAAGATTCGGTTTTGAGAACCGAGTAAAACCGAATCCGCGTAACATATAAAAGAGACATTGTAACATTTGCAAATATGTAAATGTTTCCAGATATTGGCAGAATTCAATACATTCATATATAGCGCAGGTGCTCAATTAGCTTAGTGATATCATTCAGATGCTTGAAAGGGAGGGGTATTTCTAAGCAAGAAACAAAGACATTTTGTTTCCCCCAGCACCCTGAATAACAGTAACCAGATTTAAATCTCACACAATATTAGAATTCAGAGATCTCGGTTACATATATTTGCGCAAATGTATGAATAATTCCCAAAGCCGCGTCAAGGCCTCTCTATATTTAGGGTCCCTAGCGCTATATCTAGGTGCAGGGTGTGGCACCCAAAAAAACCAGCATAAGCCAGAAAGCCCAGGGCAGCATACCGGTGAAAAAACTATAGTGTTAATAAATTAGTGTTAGGAAGCCGAAGCTATAAAGAAAGTGATACAAAAATTAGATGTAATTAAAATGGAGAAATAGTGTTAAAGAAATTAGTAAGTGATAAGTGTTAATAGAATGTAAAGGTATGCCACATTTAAGCCATCCAGCTCAGCCGGCCAGAGGCACCACACCCCACACACCAATCTGGGTCTATGATTAACCAGCAAAGAGCCACATGATAATAGCTCCTTACTTAAATATATCTAAGCTAAGAGCTACCTACCTTGGAGCAACCCCATAATGCTCCATGTGGCATGTCAGGGCCTGCACCTCCTGCTAATGCAGGAACCTCTCTGCCTCTCACAACAGGTGTGGGGTGTGGTGTATATATAAAATTAGGGATTGCTATAACACTTTGTAAATAGGCTTCATCATGCATGGGAAGCCTTAGCACTGGCAGGAGCTGCCTCCAGGGAAATGAGTGTTATTGTAGCTCTTTAAAGGAAAAAAAGGACTTAGTAATTTGTTAAAGTAAAATTCTGCTTAGCTGCCACCTGTAGATTCAGAGATGTAGCAATGATCCCAATTGTGCCTCCATTTGTCCACATAACCTGTCACTTTTCATTGGCGACCAACAGCCTTGGGTATTGATGCAGAGGCACACATAGAGGCAGATGTACTAACCCTTGGAGAGTGATAAAGTGGAGAGAGATAAACAGCCAACCAATCAGCACCTAACCTTCATTTTTCATTCACAACTGGTAACATGACAGTTAGGAGCTGGTTGGCTGGTACTTCATCTCTCTCCATTTTATCACCCTCTAAAGCTTAGAACATCTACCCCATAGGGAGGTAGAGACACATATGGGGAGAAAGCAGGGTATATACTGTATGGGGATAAGGAGCAGAGGCAGGGCTGCAGAGAGCTGTCTCAGGCACGGGGTCCACACCCTCTTAAAATGAAATATAAGAAAAAAAAGTATTTGCGGCTCTCCATACTGAAATGGGAAGGGGGGGGGGATCACAATGAGCCCCCCCCCCCCCCAGCCATGTGCAAACCAGGGTGGGAAGTGATCTTTGCGATTGCGCCCCCCACCCAAAAAAAAAAAAACCCACAGGCAGAGCAGACTTCTGCTGCTAACATGAAAGGGGGGGGGGGGGGGGGGGGGGCATTGGACCTAAGCCTCTGCAACAAGCTGGGTCTGGGTAATTAGTACAAGCCCACCTCTCAGCGGCTCTGGGCAGAGGCACATATGGGGAGGGAGAGGCACATATGTGGCAGTAGAAGCACATGTGGGCAGGGGGCAATGGCACAGATGGGGCAGGTGCATGAAGGGGCAGATGTTAAAAGGGTAAAAGGCAGAGACATACATAGGGAGAGGTCAGAGGCACAGATGTAGATGGGGCAGTGACACAGATGATAAAGGGGTATAGATGCACACATGGTCACAGGGAGGGAGGAGGAGCAGGGACACATATGGCAAATGTACCAAAGTCCTTTGTAAAGTGAAAAGGGGACACAGAGGTATTTCTGTGTCGCCCTGTGCACCACGGTATCCGGATGATAGATAGACAGTGTCTAGTTAGACAGTCAGTAGATAGACACCATATGTTAGACAGACATTGGGTTGACAGGGTCAAAAGGTCAACAAGGTCAAAAGGTCGACATGAATATGGTAGACATTACAAAAGGTTGACAGGGTCAAAGGGGTAGACAGGGTCAAATGGTCGACATGAAAATGGTCAACATAAAAAAGGTAGTGGGGCATACAGTACACACGGAGAGATCCGTGCTTAAATTCTAAGCAATCTAGTCAGATTGCTTAGATTTTAAGCACAGATCTCTCCGTGTGTACCCCTCTTTAGTGACTTATCTTACGGGGGTACACATGGAGATATCCGTGCTTAAATTCTAAAGGCCCATATAGACTGGCCGATGCGGGAGAGATGTGTGCTGAGCGAATCGCTCAGCACACATCTCTCCCGCCGCTCAGCACATCTCTGCTGAGCATGCGGGGGGAGACGGGGGGGCCGCTCATTTCACCCAGCGGGTGAAGTGAGCGACCCGCTATATTGGCCTGCATGCAGGCCAATCTAGCACAAGCAATAGCGATGTGCGGGGCTGCGCATTGCTATCGCTGTAGGGGGGTACACACGGAGCGATAATGCTCAAATTCTAAGCAATCTAGTCAGATTGCTTAGAATATTGCTCCGTGAGTACCCCCCTTAAGCAATCTGACTAGATTGCTTAGAAATAAAGCACTGATCTCTCCGTGTGTAGGGTGCCGGCGACAGTGATGTGCGGTCCCATGCATCGCTATCGCTGGCTCTAGATTTGGCCCCCCAGTCTCCCTCTCACTCAGCACACATTGTGCTGAGTGCTGAGCGGGGGAGAGATGTGTGCTGAGCAGTCTGTGCTAGATAGCTCAGCACACATCTCCCCATGTGTATGGGGCTTTAAGGGGGGTACACACGGAGAGATCCGTGCTTCATTTCTAAGCAATCTAGTCAGATTGCTTAGAAATTAAGCACAGATCTCTCCATGTGTATGCCCATAGCGATAGCCGCACATCGCTATCGCCGGTTCTAGATTGTGCAGGCACAATCTAGTCAGGCTGCTAACTCCCCTGCTGTGTGAAGTGAGCGTACCCCCCCCCCCCCCCACCTCCGCACAGCACACATCGCACTGTATGCTGAGCCGAAGGAGAGATGTGTGCTGAGCGGTCTGTGCTAGATCGCTTAGCACACATCTCTAGGTGTGTATCAACCTTAAAGCCCAGTACTCACGGGCCGATCAAGGAGAGATGCGTGCTGAGCGAACCGCTCAGCACACATCTCTCCTGCCGCTCAGCACAGCGCGATCTGTGCTGAGCGTGCGGGGGGAGACGGGGGGGCCGCTCACTTCACCCAGCGGGTGAAGTGAGCGACCCGCTAGATTGGCCTGCATGCAGGCCAATCTAGCAGCGGCGATAGCGATGTGCGGGGCCGCGCATCGCTATCGCCGAGGGGGCTACACACGGAGCGATCCTGCCGATATTCTAAGCAATCTAGTCAGATTGCTTAGAATATCGCTCCGTGAGTACCCCCCTTTAGAACAATTGTCCCATTGAAGTCTGTAACCTACTTTCCTACCCCCTAGGGTTACTAGTCTCACTCCAAATTTGAATAGATCTGAGGATAAATTATATGTATAACATTATGCCAGCGTTTCAATGTAATGTTTCCTAATATTCTCTGCTCTGTAATTAGCTTATTGCTAATACTGATAATTGCACTTTTTAGGCTTTGAAACAGAAGTGTAGTTATGCAGAACTCTTCCATGGAAATATAGAAAACAAAGGTAATTTCCCTTTTTGTGAAGTTCACATGGAGATTTTGATTACTTGGACATGTTAGTGAATAATTTCTTTCTTGTTCTTAAAGTAGATATTATATTAATGATCACTAATCTGTTATCAGACAATACAGCTGACAGTGACGTGCGGTGAGGTCAATGACTGGAGAGGCACTGGCTAACAAAACTGGATTTACACACTCACTGTGCCCCTACACACGCACGCACACACACACACACACACACACACACACACAATGTGCTCCCATATACTGTACTCACTATGTTCCCATACACAAGCTGCGCCTCCATACACACTGAGCTCACACACACACACACACACACACTGTGCCCCCATACACACCGAGCTCACACACACTGTGACCCCCATACACATTGAGCTCACACACACACACACACACACACACTGTGGCCCTATACACACATATATACTGTGCTTCCATATACTTACTATGTTCCCATATACACACACACACACACACACACACACACACTATGCCCCCATACACACTGAGCTCACACACACACACACACACACACACACACACACACACACACACACAGTGCCCCATACACACTGAGCACACACACACACACACACACACACACACACACTGTGCCCCCATACACACTGAGCTCACACACACACTGTGGCCCTATACACACATATATATTGTGATATTGTGCTCCCATATACTCACTATGTTCCCATACACACACACTATGCCCCCATACACACTGAGCTCCAGCACACACACACACACACACACACACACACACACACACACACACACACACACTATGCCCCCATACACACTGTGCTCACACACACACACACACACACACACACACACACTGAGCTCACACACACACACACACACACTGTGCCCCCATACACACTGAGCTCACACACACACTGTGGCCCTATACACACATATATATTGTGCTCCCATATACTCACTATGTTCCCATACACACACACTATGCCCCCCATACACACTGTGCTCTCACACACACACACACACACACACACACACTGTGCCCCCATACACACTGAGCTCCAACACACACACACACACACACACACACACACACACACACACACACACACACACACACACACACACACACACACACACTATGCCCCCATATAGACAGCTGGACTCACCATCTCTGTAGAGCTGAGACTTCCTTGTCACATGACTGCTCAGCACCAGTCATGTGACCTGTATACGGGAGGCACACACAGCATCAGCTTCTTGAGGCTCCGAGATCACTTCTGTTACTGGAGCCGAGGCATATTGCAGGTCTGTGGCGGTATTCACCAGTGTGGGGGAACAGCAGCGCACACATACACCAGCAGAGTAGCAGAGCGCCTCCCTGCTTTGCAGACTCTGCTGCACCTGCAGAGGGAGAGAGAGAGAGAGAGAGAGAGACGGACAGTGACAGCAGGAAACAGTCACTGCTCAGTGCTGGATGCGCTGACCAATCAAATCTGTCTCACTGACAGGGGTGTGCTCTGAGGTGGGATGCAGGCATGCCCCTGCCACTGAGGCAGATCTGCTGGTGCCTCTACTCTATGTTTTTTTAATGGGCTTTTCCTGCCCTCCGTTTGGCCACACCCCCTGCCCGCCCCCCCTCTCAGACACTTTAACATTGTCAGCGTGAGGCAGCGCTCTCAGCTGCCTCCCACCCGCAGATTCCACAGCAAATAGGATTAGAAAAATGCAAAGAAGATAATTATGACACAGAACGTGTTATAAATATCTTCTTTGCTTTTACTTCAGTCATTATGACAGGCGAGGCACTGCCTCCCCTGACTGCACGTCCCTGACAGCTGAGACCAACATTGTAATCTCATTGTTTACCCAGGTCACTGTTACACTGGTATCACCCTGTACCAATCACACAATGTTTGCTAAGCTACCGAGTCTGAGCCTAATATTACTGTACCATAGAGCAGGCTTTTTCAACCAGTGTGGCGTGGCACACTAGTGTGCAGCGACCAGTTGCAAGGTGTGCCGCGGAGCCAGAGCTGCTCCTGCACCTTCAGAGTGAACCGTTGGCTCGGGCTCTTCTTAGATGATCAGTTGTGATCGGTTCGTGACCTATGATAAATAACACTGTCACCAAACGCATTAGATATTATTAAAAAATGATAAGCCTTGTGACTGTTCAGTTTGCAAACACCGCTGTATGTTGAATCTTTTCATATTTCTAGATTTAATCTCAACAATGTTTTAAAATTATAATAAAAAGAAAAACCACTAAGCACTTTAGTTACTTATCTATTTGGGTTGGGTCTGTGATACCGGCAGAGGGCCCGCAGAATGTTGCCGGGGGGGGGGGCTGGATCGCTTCAGAGAACCTTGTTCGCTGAGCTTGCCACAACTTTTATTCCCATTCTGTGGGTGTCATGAACACCCACAAGTGGGAATAGTCCCTGTTAGTCAGCATGCCGACTGTCGGGTGTTTGATCGCAAGTGATCCCAGCTCCGGCATGGTGACAGCCAGGATCCTGAGTGGCAGTCACATAACCACATCCCATCTATTTTTACATATCGGTGGTATGCAGCATGTGTAGAAATCTGTGGCATCTGCTGAGGTTCCTGGCTGTCCGTAAGATCTAGTGATGTTTGCGAGATCTTGCACATGCGCAGTGAGGCTGTACAGGAGTGAGACACAGAGGGGGAGATGTATAAAGCAGTTAAAAAAAAGAGTAGAGTAGTGGACCAGCAGAGTACTTACCCATAGTAAATATAACCCAGATATCTCAGGGTTATTGCTCCTGGCTTCACCTAGCTAAGAGGCAAAGCAGGACATTCTACAGCGGCACATTAAGTGCTGCTATAGTATATCTTCCTGCGTGTTTGTCCCACTTATTGTGGAGTAGCTGCAGCACTTTAATAAGTGACACCAATAGTCGCATACTACCCCTTAATACGTAGACCACTCTGTAGTACATATATCCCTCTCCGCACAGTACTGCCTTTTAGTACAAACCTTAGTGAAAGCCAGTTTGCCCGTAGTTTCACATTGCACTTTTCCCCAACTGCATAGAACCTTGTTGAACAGAACCTCAATGCCAGATAATTTGCGCAGAACCCCAAGTGCATACCATTCTAATACATAACTCTTGTCCCTGAGTAGTATTACTCAGAGGGGGTTACGGTCATTAGGTCAACCACACTTAGGCCTACAGTCATTAGGTCAACCACTATTGGTCGAAATGCATTAGGTCGACATGGTCACTAGGTCGACATGTACTAGGTCGACAAAGGAAAAAGATCGACATGCGTTTTTCACTTTTAAAAAAAAATGTTGAACTTTTTCATACTTTACGATCCACATGGACTACGATTGGGAATAGCAACCTGTGCTGGGCGTAGCGGCAGCGGAACAAGGCACCTTGCCCGAAGCATGGCGAGCGAAGTGAGCCATGCGAGGGGACACGGTGCACTATTTGGGGTTCCCCGTCACTTTACGAAGAAAATGACACCAAAAAAAGTAAAAAAAAAACCTCATGTCGACCGGTTTCCATGTCGACCTTGTTCATGTTGACTTAAGGACATGTCAACCTGGT
The DNA here is from genome assembly GCF_028390025.1 of Pseudophryne corroboree. Lineage (NCBI taxonomy): Eukaryota > Metazoa > Chordata > Amphibia > Anura > Myobatrachidae > Pseudophryne > Pseudophryne corroboree. The sequence goes on along the minus strand of NC_086451.1, from coordinate 247,167,123 downwards.
GACCATGTCGACCTAATGAATGTCGACCTAAGTGTGGTCGACCTAATGACCCATACCACTCAGAGGTGACCCCCAATATTAAGTTCAGGTGGTGCAGTGTGTTTGTCATTCCTCCAGGAGTTTACTCCTGTGCAACAGCTTCTTCTACCACCTCTGCTATTTACTACCAAATGTACTTTGTTTACATTTTGTCTTATCTATTTACATATATTATTTGTAACAGAGGCAAAATAATATCACTAAAAGTGTTCCACCTTTTGCAGATATCTACGACTTCCAGATAAGCTACAACATCACATTTATATGGAAGAGATTTAATTTGCATTTTAATTGGGTGGGAATTTTCCAGTATTCTCCTGAATAAAACAATAATACTGAAATCAAGTTTGATTTTTTTAGATAAGATACAACTGTAGCATCACGTATGCATGGAAGAAATGTAATTTCAATAGGGAATGTATTACAGAATAGAAATTGACATCTTGAAACAGTAGTCACTATGTTTGTTTTTAAAGCAGTGATTTGTCACATTATAGTAACACATACAAGGAAATGCCATGACATTACTTGCTATTGCCAAGAATATATATAGCCTATGTCACCTGTGTGGCAATCTGGTTGCCATTAAACTATAAGACGCTGTGAGGCAGAGAGGACACAGTCTTTCTAATAGTGCCTGTTCCCAGCCTGACTAGACAGGCAGGTATATTACTGGTAGGGGTGCCTGAACATGCACTGGTGATCATTCCACCTTGCACTAGTATGGTACTCTGCACTTTCACTTCACCGCTTTTGTCTGGAGGCGCTTTTCCTTTGCCCTGGTGTTTTGGCTAGGGCAAGGAAAATTTTCACTTTTCCCTCTGCTTTCTGGCTGGGGCTTATTTATTTATCTTTTTTTTTTTCATGTGTGTTTTGCACCTTTTTTTTGCACTTCACCACACCTTTTTTTTTTTTCCGTGTGTGTTTCACTTCTTTGTGGGGTTTAGGTGAGATCCTTATGAGCCGCCCTCTCCCCTTGTAGCCAAGGCCCTATCCTTTTGGGGAGGACTGAAGGTTTTTTGTTTCCCAGGGGAAAGCTTCGGCCAACCCTGGGGAGAAAGGAACGACCCGACTCATGCGGAGGAGGGAGATCTGAAAACCTTTGCCCCCTAAGGGGCCTTTTAGCTCTGGGGGTCGGGCATACAAGGGGTCCCTCTGAGCATCGGCAAGAGGGGGCTTGAATATAATTTTAGCTCTGAGGAGTTGGGGAGTAATGGGGCACTTCTCCTTTTGGAGAGGGTCCAAGGTCCTATGCCCCCAGTATGGTTTTTTTACTGTCCACTGGGTGATGAAGCCACCATGCACCTCGGGCTTCAAGAAAAAAAAAAAACCTGGTAGGGTGAAAAGACTATGGGGTCTATTCATGAAGGTAGTGAAATGGATATGGTAAGTTTCAAGACAGATCGCCTCATATTGATGCAATATATCTTGACGTTACCATGTGATTCACAAATACCCATCTTGCAGTGTCCCACGATGTCACCCTCCTCAGCAAAGCAGCAGATCACTGCCATACTGCATTTGTATCCAGTCCCCTGATACTGCACATGCGCAGTTGACAGAGTGAGCCATCCGGCCATGTGAAGGTAACATGGGGCAGCGGGCAGTTAGCAGTGACCTGGCAAATGCATATGCCAGGTCACTTCAATTATCAGAGCACAACAATTCAGCCAATGGGGTGGAGAAGGGGCAAAGTATCAGAATAAGAGGGGCAGGCTGTCGGACGGGAGTAGCTGGAGCCAGCAAGTCTTAATAGTACCCCTGTACTCCAGCAGCCGGCTACACAGAGAAGCAGGGGTACCGCACCAAGTGCCCGCTAGCAGCATGGGGGGAAGAGAAGACGTCTTCCCCAACCTCTGTGCAGCACCAGCATCAGCACCGGTAACGGGAGCATAGGAAAGTCGGCGATGGGGGCTGGGGGTCCCGAGGTCAGTTGAGGTGTGGGGCAGAGTGTGGCTGCTGTTGATGCCCTTGCAGGGTGAGAGTGCAGTGAGCAGCTAGGTGGGCAGAGTATGGGTATCAGGGGTGGCGGTGGGAGGGATTACAGTTGGTATTGGCAGTCTCAGGTGACTGCTGGGGACATCCATCCCTAATTCCCTGCCTAGTAGCATTGGGGACCTGTCATTAGCTGATGTCAGAGAAGGGGACGGGAGACAACAGTCTCCACTGCTCTTCTCCCCTCTCCAGCCTCCTTACGCCATCCTGAGATGGCAAATTTGTTTAGAGAAGCTAAATGGAAAGTTGGAGGTAGAGGGAAAAGCCCTGTTATCTCTGATAAAAGGCTTTTCACTGCTCCATGTATAGACCCCTTTATAGTGATGATTTAATGTAATTGTGGGAATTCCAGTGCTGGAAACTCTACAGTGTTATGCAAGGACACTACTTAGGGGCAGTCATTATCCAAAGGTCAATAACACCTTTAACAGAGGATACAGTTAGCTACAGAATTTGCATGTTCTCAACACATTTTTAAAACCTACAAAGAAATAGCTTGTACATCATTAAAATCAAAATGTACTCATCAAAATGAATCAGTGACATATAATAAGAAATATCTTTTTACACTTACATGACATTTGTGTATAATTTGTATTTGTTAGATCTAACTAATTACCTAATATTACTGTAAATGTAATTTAATTCAGATTTTCTATTATAATGCAATTTTTTAAGACATTAATATTTATTATTATATGTTCTTTCCTATACTCTGAAAGTGTGATAAATAAACAGTGGGAGATACCTTTAGAAAACACCCAAGTTTTCCTGAATCTGAGGATATGGAAGTCAGAGTGCTTCTCTTGTGCTTTGCATCTAGAAGGTGTCTGTACTGGAGATGTTATGATTTAAAAGTCTGCGGTAAATATAAAATCTCTGGCTGTGCCTAGCTCAGGACAAAGCTATAGAAACACCCAGGAATGTTATATTTCAGACGGCAACTGTAATCTAACAGCAAGGTTTTTGTAGCAACACATACAAACTAAAGCTGCCATACACTAAACAAAGCTTCTGTATCAGCCAATGAAATCACTGTCTGGATTGTTTGATTTCGTTATCAAACCTGTCCAATCCACCCAACCGTCAATCAACCCCATGCTTTGACTGCATGCTTTTTACCTCTCGTGGCATTCAGAGACACTCCAATACTCAGACCATAGCTCATCCTGCCGACGGTCTACCAGGTTGTCTGCACTAATGGTGCAGTCTATGGACAAATTACAGTTAATATTTGTAAATTCAAATTGCCAGCCATCAACTAATGCATGAATATGTAGTTAATGAGAACATAATTAGCTCTTTCCATGTATTACTCATTATTCATTTCAGAAACAATGTCACAATATAACACTTTGTAAGATAAAATGCATTAAGTGAAATGGAATAAAGGGTGAGTCTGAGACTGATGCTGAAGGATGACATAAAATAAAGCCCTGACCACACAAACACTAATAGCAGCTGTGCTACTTACTACTTTTACACAGATAACAATTTGTTTTTCAAAACTAACCCCAAAAAAGTGTCAATCATTTTTAAATTTTATTTAGTCCAAAACAAATTTTTCAAAAATATATTTAATTTTTAGTTGAAAAAACACACGTGGGATGTCTAGCACTCCCAATGTCCATAGGACCCCATTGTAAAATTACCCACCTCCCCCTAGTGGCATTTGATACCCCAGTGTCAATTGATCCAGTGGTGATGTTATCTTTCCCGCCAGCAATGGTAACAGATCCTCCAGAGGTAATATCCTCCTCCCATGTCCATAGGTTCCCACTGGAGAACAAACCCTTTATTACAGCCACAGTGTGCGGCTTTCAGTGTCCGGTCGTCGCTAGGCATCCAGGAAGCAGGAAGACTCCTGTGGGAGTCACACAGAGGGGCTGGTGGATGTGCAGCAGCACACCTGATGGGAATCTGTCATTAAGGGAGGCTGGATGTGTTGATCCTCATTGGTTCACTCCCTTTATTTTTAAGCTCTGTCCTTCACGCCTTGCTGGTTATAGCTCCAAGTTGCAGCGGGAGCCCTTGACACTTGGGTCTAGTCGCAGCCTGTGGATTTCGTCCCCTGCCTCTCAGCACTCATCTTCAGGCAGTGTTCCTGTGCCCAGCCATTACTCAGTTCCAGAGTTGTTATGTGTGTTTTTGCACATATTACTAAATGCCTTTAGTTTTATTATGCTGTACACTAGTGCACTGGTGTTTAACAGAAGTTACTGCTCCTCCCAGTCCAGAGGCCGCTCCCCGGTTTGCGTTTCTATAGTTTATTATTCCCTCTGTGTCTTCCACTCCTCAGTCTCGCTATTTCCCTTTAACTCTTTTACCTCAGTCTCAGCCCTGTCTTCATTGCTTGCCTTCCCTTTGCCTCACTCTTCATAATTCCACTCTTGCTTTCAAACTCTTTCTCTCACCGTCATTAATTCAGGACAGTCTGGGGTTGAGCTCATACTACCATCAGTGGCGCAAGTCCTGATAGGGTTTCCCAGTACTGGTAGACATATAAAGTCTTATGGGAAAAGTGGCTCTTATAGGCTAGATGACCTGCTGGCGCTTTCTATGGGACTCAACCCAGGAGGGGGGGTCAGGGGTCACTGCCAAAAGATCCTCGGAGTTCTAAAGGGAACCCAAAGAAGGACTCTCCAGTTGTAACCCCCTTCCCTACAGCAGAAGTGAACTCCCTAAGTGACTAGACTCTCCCCTACTCAGTGGCGATAGAATCCCTTGGGACATTAACTTCTCATGCCCCTATGACTATTGACCTACACCTGGGGCTATTGATGCCCTCCCCAGGTCACTTACCACTCCCACAACAGTAGTACTCAGACAGGAACTTCAGTTCCCCTCATTCCACTGATTTTTAACTCACTGACCATGGCATTCTGGGGTGCTAATTTGGCAGTGATGCCGGCAATCCCAGACTGTTGTATTGCTGCCAGGAGGGCCTGAGGAGAAGAAGGAGATATGTTTTGTCCCCTCTGAAAATGGGGATGCAGCAGCAGATAGAAAGCCCAGATGGCTGTAGTCGCATCTCATGCAGCCACGCCAGGAGGTTGGTTAAGGTAAACTAAAGTCTCAGAGTATTCTATGTTCCAAAAAAAGCTGATCATACAGTAGATATTGTACTGTATGTTTCCAACTGAGGGTCATGAGATGTCCAAGAGGGTCAAAGATGTTGATTGTAGATACTCAAATGCATGAATGGGAACTCTAAGCTAGCATTGAATGAAGAAGAGGCTGATTCTAATAATCCGTAAAATGCAGGATTTGCTATTTATAGTTATCTAAAGGTAGATGAAGAAGGCAGTTACATCACAGTGACCATGCAATGCCCTACAAATAGGGTTTCCTGGTAAAATGTAAATGTATCATCACAATGAATGGTGAACAAGTAATTCTAAACTCAGTTATGGCATAGTCACCCAAACAAGTCTGAGTCCCAGTAATGCATATATAGAAAGTTGATCTCTGAAGATTCTTGACCCAGAACTGCTGCAGTGACAATATGTTTGTAATTAACAGACATGCTCTGGTCTCATACTACAAGCAGATAATCTCTGCTCCAGTTATGCCGTACATTGGCAGAGAGGGTATTATCTATGGTTTCTAAGCATGATTCCTGTCTATAAGAATTTTAGCTTTTGAGACGGTATACGCAGGGCCGGTGCTAGGGTGTTCGGCGCCCCCCTGCAAACTATACATTTGCTCCCTCCCATATTCCTTTGGCGCGCGCCGGGAAAAGGGTGCGGTCTCACAAGTAAGGGGCAAGGACACACAATAGTACCCCCATTTAAAATTACGCCACAATGTAGCACAATCTTATTCATCTTATAAGTAATGCCCCACCCGTAGTAGTAGCGTCCTTATATGTAATGCACCCCAGTAGTAGTAGCATTGTTATACGTAATGCCCCCCCAGTAATAGTAGCGTCCTTGTACATAATGTCCCCAAGTAGTAGTAGCTACCTTATACGTAATGTGCCCCCAGTAGTAGTACCGTCCTTATACATAATGCCCCCCCCCCCAGTAGTAGTAGCGTCCTTATATGTAATGCCCCCCCAGTAGTAGTAGCATCATTATATGTAATGCCCTCCCACCAGTAATAGTAGCGTCCTTATACGTAATGCCCCCCCAGTAATAGTAGCGTCCTTATACGCAATGCTGCCCCAGTAGTAGTAGCGTCCTTACATGTAACGGCCCCCCCAGTAGTAGCGTCCTTATACATAATGCCCACCCAGTAGTAGTAGCATTGTTATATGTAATGCCCCCCAAGTAATATTAGCATCCTTATACGTAATGCCCCCCCAGTAATAGTAGCGTCCTTATACATAATGCCGCCCCTGTAGTAGTAGCGTCCTTACATGTAATGGCTTACCCAGTAGTAGCGTCCATAAAGCGCACGCACACAGACATACCTCACACACACACACACACACTTCACACATATATACACACACACATACACACCCACCATATACACACACACACACACACACCCCACCGCACACACACACACATACATACATACACACACACACACACACACACAGCATACACACACACATACATTTCTCTCTCACCCTCCACTTACCAAGTCTGGCTGGCCGTCACTGCAGTGATTTCTCTCCTACTAGTCAGCTGCCTGGTCCCGTGTAGCTCCTCCCCTCTATCCTGTGTAGCTCCACCCCCTCATGTTGTCATTGCTCCGCCCCTTTTAAGGACCCGCACTGCACACAGCTGCGGTCACAGATGATTGGGGGGGAGTGGGCTTTTCATGCTGCCGGCGCCACTGCCTGTCATACATCAGCAGGCAGCAGCAGCAGGGGGGACAGGACGGCGCAGCAGCAGGGAAGGGATGCAGAGCAGGGGGAGCGCCTCTCCATCCCAGCGCCTCCCTGCACTGCATCTCTTCGCTGAGCGGGTAGCGCCGGGCCTGGGTATACGTTTAGGATCCCAGCTTTTGGGATTCTGGCAGTTGAAATACCAATGCCGCAATCCCGACACCCGTCAGAACACCGTTGCCGGAATCCTGATCAGGTCAGTATCCTGATGATGGGATCCTGACAGCCGGGATCCCTAAGGTAATTATAGCCGGGAAGGTTAGGATTTTGCTGTGGGGAAGGGGGGAGTTAGGTTTAGGCACAACCTGGGGGAGGGAAGGGGGTGTTAGGGTTAGGCTGTGGAGGGAGTTAGGTCAGGGTTAGGCTGCGGGGAGTGGATGTTAGGTTTAAGCACCACCGGCGAGAGGGGGTTAGGTTTAGGTACTAAGGGGATGGTTAGGGTTAGACACTAAGGAGGGAGGTTAGGGTTAGGCTGTGGTAATGGAGGGTTAGGGTGGTAGAGGGGATGGAGAATGCTTACCTTATCCTTGTCGGGATTTTGACCATCTGGATATCGGCGTCGGTATTGTGACCGCCACCATCTCGCCCTCCGGGATCACATACCGATCCCTTTGAGACATTATGAGGCTGATATGTCAAGCCTTTGGCTCTATAATCATAATGAAAACTTGATATAGCTACCTTTTGGAAAAAGCCTTACACATTACCCTCCATGTTTTGCAAAAGGCAACGGGGTCCTGTAATATAATTATTGCCATGGACCTATTAATGTCTAAAACAGCCCTGTAGTCAGTAATTTCAGTGACTATCTTGAACAACAAACTGTAAAAAAAAATGTATGCACATTTGCATAAACCTCATAGAGATCCTTTGTTTGGTCTCATGACCAGCTACAAACGTGCAACAAGCAGAAAGTGGGTGACACATAACAGCAAAACTAATATCACAATCACTGGTTGATGTACATTCAGGGTACCATTCATCAACTGGATCCAGGCCCTGCCACCCTAGGCAGTGAACTTTAATGGCCTGTAATTAAAGGTGCAGGGCAGCCATCAAGGTCAGACTGTGGGGAATGGTGTCCCCGGAGGGGGGCCTACCCATGACTCCTATCGCCAATACCTGTAGAGCTGCACCAGTCTGTGATTTAACAGCAATCTGATGCGCAAGGAGAACTTCTTAACACAAGCCTTATTTGCGCATCAGCTCTCTGTAAACCGTCCTCAACAGTCCACTTTCATGTAACGTCACAATTTATGACATCACATAGGGGTGGAGCAGTGCAGCAGAATTTTTTTTTTTGGGAGGGAGGGGCCCTGTCTATTTTGTCAGTCCCGGGCCCCATAATGTCTTATGGTAGCCCTGTAAAGGTGTGATACAGGATGCCAGCGGTCGGGATGCTAGCAGTCATGTGACCGACACCGGTATATCAACAATTATAATGCCAACAGGAGACCCTAACTTGCCTGGGGTGGCAGCTAGGGTTAAGATGGGGGGAGATGGCGGCTATGGCTGACCCCCAACCCCCCCTCCCCTCCAGTGCCTAACCCTAAACACCCCTTGGTCCTTACCCTAACAGTGGCCCCAATTCTAACCTTACAGATGTCTGAGTCCGATGTTCTGGCACCGGAATTCCCAGTGGTGTCAGGATTCCGGCATCAGTCACATGACTACTGGCACCCCGACTGCTGGGATGCTTTCCGCATCCCATAATTAAACTTGACAATTTGTTTCCGTACACATATTCAGTATTTAATATTCATAGTTTAGAAAAGAGATGAGCGGGTTCGGATTTAACGCCAGTTCAGGTTTATCCAGATTTTTCCTATTGGCTATCCAAAACATGTGACATCCATGAGCCAATAAGATGCCGTTTTGAGAACCGAGTAAATCCGAGTAAAAGCGAACCCGCTCATCTCTAGTTTAAAACCTCACACACACAATTAGAACCACCTACACACATGTCATTATTGGGAAACAATAACTGCTCAATATTTAGTATGATTTTACAAGATGCATTTTACAATCTACAAAGTAGATTCTCAAATGTTGTGTTTGACTGGTAACTGATTACTGATGTCATACATTCTGACAAGGAAATAATTAGGCTGTTTGATTGTCATTTCGTACCTTAATGTTTACTCAGGTCACCTTTATTTTTATACAACACTCCCACTTCTATTGTACTTTGGGGGTGATTCCGAGTTGTTCGCTCGCTAGCAGATTTTAGCAGCATTGCACACGCTAAGCCACCGCCCTCTGGGAGTGTATCTTAGCTTAGCAGAATTGCGAACGAAAGATTAGCAGAATTGCGAATAGAAATTTCTTAGCAGTTTCTGAGTAGCTCCAGACTTACTCAGCCATTGCGACCAGCTCAGTCCTTTTCGTTCCTGGTTTGACGTCACAAACACACCCAGCGTTTGCCCAACCACTCCCCCGTTTCTCCAGCCACTCCTGCGTTTTGCAACTCGAACGCCTGCGTTTTTCCGCACACTCCCATAAAACGGCCAGTTTCCGCCCAGAAACACCCACTTCCTGTCAATCACACTACGATCAGCACAGCGATGAAAAAGCTTTGTTATGCCGTGAGTAAAATACCTAACTTTTGTGTAAAATAACTAAGCGCATGCGCTCTGCGAACCTTGCGTATGCGCAGTAAGCGACTAATTGCAGTATAGCGAAAATCGGCAACGAGCGAACAACTCGGAATGACCTCCTATGTACACTTTACCTGTTACATTGCTACAGCAACTTGCTGCAGGAAATACAGTGGCAAGCAGTACTGCAGAAAGCCAATGCAGGATAGCTGGTATCAAAGATGTTTAAAATATATTTTCTTTTCATATAGCTGTATATAATCTTGAAAACTAGATTGTAACAACAATAATCAATAATAGCATATTGCATTGGTACCATAGACATGAACCATGTAATGGCAAATTCTTTATCCATGGATTGTTTTAAGTTAAAACTGTTATTTGTTAAAAGCAGCAATACAGTAAGTTACACATCTTCAGCAGCTCCTTTTATACATTAATAAGATGTTCACGAGAACATACTACATCATTTTTATTACACCAGTGGTGCAAGTAGAAAACAAATCTTAGTGGTACTGTGTGCACGCCCAATGGGAGTGGCCACATGCCACAAGGATCGTGGCCCTGAAAATGGGGGCATGCTAACATGCAGCAGGAGAAGGGGATGAGGCTCCACTTCTCTGCAGCCCGGCGGGGTGGGTCACAGGTGTACTGTAAAATGTGCAGCGGATGGTTTGGCGTACCCATTGCCAAATTCTTAAGGGTTTGTCATACATGAGCGTACAAGCATACTTGCACCACTGCACACCTCTAAGAACACTGGTCATGAGATCAGGTAGATTGAAAGATCCCTTGTTGAGCCTTCATACCTTGTATCTACAAGTTTATGTACATATTAAATCTAGGTATTCATAATAGCCCACTCCATAATAAGTGTCATATGGTCAGTCTGCCACACCACAACACCAAACAAGAGAGAGTGAGTCCTGGACGGCAATATTTGGCAGTGTTTTGGGTGGCAGTTGGTGTGGCTCCCTTATTGGAAATTTGGACTGTGCTGCAGCCCCAACTCTTTATCTGCTCCTGCTTATCACTATACATTGCATCAGTTCGATGCAATATATAGCTTTGTTAAGTAGAAATTCATGTATACTCACCTTTCCGATGAAGCAATCAGGTATCCTGGACTCCAGCAGGGCTGCATGCTCCTGCAGTCCCCTCTGCAAAGTGGGCGGGTCCCTTCTGTGCATGCGCCGCCAGCTGAGCTCCTGGGATACATGGGGATGCGATTCAGCTACGGAGCGGGGTTACCACTGGAGAAGTCAGGAACTTCTTCTGGGTAATCCACTCTGTCAATAGCCCAAAGCAGAGAAAAGCCCTGTTTTCCGCTTTATGAGTAGACCCCTTTGTCTTTATTCTCTTTATTTGTGACTGCAGAGTACAAACATATATAGAGGGTTTTTCAGGTTAGTTAGCAAACCCAAAAAAGTACACTAATGGGAATAAAAACATGTTGCACTGCAGGTGGGGCAGATGTGCCATCTGCAGAGAGATTTAGATTTGGGTGGGTTATATTGTTTCTCTGAATCCGAACCCGCCAGAACTTCATGTTTTTTTTCACGGGTCCGAGCGACTCGGATCTTCCCGCCTTGCTCGGTTAACCCGAGCGCGCCCGAACGTCATCATGACGCTGTCGGATTCTCGCGAGGCTCGGATTCTATCGCGAGACTCGGATTCTATATAAGGAGCCGCGCGTCGCCGCCATTTTCACACGTGCATTGAGATTGATAGGGAGAGGACGTGGCTGGCGTCCTCTCCGTTTAGACACTTGATTTACTAATTTTGGGGAGCATTAGGAGTACTCAGTAGTGTACAGTGCAGAGTTTTGCTGATAGTGACCAGTGACTGACCACCACTTTTATTTATAATCCGTTCTCTGCTTGAAAAAAGCGATACACAGCACACAGTGACTCAGTCACATACCATATCTGTGTGCACTGCTCAGGCTCAGGCCAGTGTGCTGCATCATCTATTATCTATATATAATATTATATATCTGTCTGACTGCTCAGCTCACACAGCTTATAATTGTGGGGGAGACTGGGGAGCACTACTGCAGTGCCAGTTATAGGTTATAGCAGGAGCAAGGAGTACATATATTATATAGTGAGTGACCACCAGACACACAGTGCAGTTTATTTAATATATCCGTTCTCTGCCTGAAAAAAGCGATACACACAGTGACTCAGTCAGTCACATACCATATCTGTGTGCACTGCTCAGGCTCAGGCCAGTGTGCTGCATCATCTATATATATTATATATCTGTCTGACTGCTCAGCTCACACAGCTTATAATTGTGGGGGAGACTGGGGAGCACTACTGCAGTGCCAGTTATAGGTTATAGCAGGAGCCAGGAGTACATAATATTATATTAAAATTAAACAGTGCACACTTTTGCTGCAGGAGTGCCACTGCCAGTGTGACTAGTGACCAGTGACCTGACCACCAGTATATATAATATTAGTAGTATACTATCTCTTTATCAACCAGTCTATATTAGCAGCAGACACAGTACAGTGCGGTAGTTCACGGCTGTGGCTACCTCTGTGTCGGCACTCGGCAGCCCGTCCATAATTGTATATACCACCTAACCGTGGTTTTTTTTTCTTTCTTTATACATACATACTAGTTACGAGTATACTATCTCTTTATCAACCAGTCTATATATTAGCAGCAGACACAGTACAGTGCGGTAGTTCACGGCTGTGGCTACCTCTGTGTCGGCACTCGGCAGCCCGTCCATAATTGTATATACCACCTAACCGTGGTTTTTTTTTCTTTCTTTATACATACATACTAGTTACGAGTATACTATCTCTTTATCAACCAGTCTATATATTAGCAGCAGACACAGTACAGTGCGGTAGTTCACGGCTGTGGCTACCTCTGTGTCGGCACTCGGCAGCCCGTCCATAATTGTATATACCACCTAACCGTGGTTTTTTTTTCTTTCTTTATACATACATACTAGTTACGAGTATACTATCTCTTTATCAACCAGTCTATATATTAGCAGCAGACACAGTACAGTGCGGTAGTTCACGGCTGTGGCTACCTCTGTGTCGGCACTCGGCAGCCCGTCCATAATTGTTTACTAGTATCCAATCCATCCATCTCCATTGTTTACCTGAGGTGCCTTTTAGTTGTGCCTATTAAAATATGGAGAACAAAAATGTTGAGGTTCCAAAATTAGGGAAAGATCAAGATCCACTTCCACCTCGTGCTGAAGCTGCTGCCACTAGTCATGGCCGAGACGATGAAATGCCAGCAACGTCGTCTGCCAAGGCCGATGCCCAATGTCATAGTACAGAGCATGTCAAATCCAAAACACCAAATATCAGTAAAAAGCCTCTTTTTTTCTTTGCGTCATGTGCTGTTTGGGGAGGGTTTTTTGGAAGGGCCATCCTGCGTGACACTGCAGTGCCACTCCTAGATGGGCCCGGTGTTTGTGTCGGCCACTAGGGTCGCTAATCTTACTCACACAGCTACCTCATTGCGCCTCTTTTTTTCTTTGCGTCATGTGCTGTTTGGGGAGGGTTTTTTGGAAGGGACATCCTGCGTGACACTGCAGTGCCACTCCTAGATGGGCCCGGTGTTTGTGTCGGCCACTAGGGTCGCTTATCTTACTCACACAGCGACCTCGGTGCAAATTTTAGGACTAAAAATAATATTGTGAGGTGTGAGGTATTCAGAATAGACTGAAAATGAGTGTAAATTATGGTTTTTGAGGTTAATAATACTTTGGGATCAAAATGACCCCCAAATTCTATGATTTAAGCTGTTTTTTAGTGTTTTTTGAAAAAAACACCCGAATCCAAAACACACCCGAATCCGACAAAAAAAATTCGGTGAGGTTTTGCCAAAACGCGTTCGAACCCAAAACACGGCCGCGGAACCGAACCCAAAACCAAAACACAAAACCCGAAAAATTTCAGGCGCTCATCTCTAAGTTTCTGTACAAAAAACAAACACAGATGCCTGGCGCTAATATGGTGGTCAAAAGACTATTACCTTTAATAAAATATCCTATATTCATAAAGTAGCAGTGAAGTATTTAGCTTGTGGTAATAAGCCAAAAAAGTCACATGGATACACTAGGTGTGCAAAATAGAAAAACACAAGTTTCTCCCTGCGCTGTGTAGACTATGTGGACCAGTACGATATGAATTCAATTGACTCCAGCTTTTATAATGAAATAATTAGTTTTAATAAATAGAAACAATCAATAATGACTATTCATATATACATTGAGCACATATTTTAAAAAACCAATGTAGTAAAACAGTATATTATACTTTATAATTGTTTCCAAAGAGAAATGGATCATTTAGCAAAAATGAAAAAAAATACAAATTAACTGTCCATAAAGACTTTTACTCGTAACTGCAGTTGTATATATTTGGATTGATCCCAATTAAGTTTCTGTCTTAGGAAACAATTGTAAAGTACAGGTTGAGTATCCCTTATCCAAAATGCTTGGGACCAGAGGTATTTAATTTGGATATTGGATTTTTCCGTATTTTGGAATAAATGCATACCATAATGAGCTATCATGGTGATGGGACCTAAATCTAAGCACAGAATGCATTTATGTTACCTATACACCTTATACACACAGCCTGAAGGTCATTTTAGCCAATATTTTTTATAACTTTGTGCATTAAACAAAGTGTGTGTACATTCACACAATTCATTTATGTTTCATATACACCTTATACACACAGCCTGAAGGTCATTTAATACAATATTTTTAATAACTTTGTGTATTAAACAAAGTTTGTGTACATTGAGCCATCAAAAAACAAAGATTTCACTCTCTCACTCTCACTCAAAAAAGTCCGTATTTCAGAATATTCCGTATTTCGGAATATTTGGATATGGGATACTCAACCTGTATAATACTGTATACTGGCCCTCATTCCGAGTTGTTCGCTCGGTATTTTTCATCGCATCGCAGTGAAAATCCGCTTAGTACGCATGCGCAATGTTCGCACTGCGACTGCGCCAAGTAACTTTACTATGAAGAAAGTATTTTTACTCACGGCTTTTTCTTCGCTCCGGCGATCGTAATGTGATTGACAGGAAATGGGTGTTACTGGGCGGAAACACAGCGTTTCAGGGGCGTGTGGCTGAAAACGCTACCGTTTCCGGAAAAAACGCAGGAGTGGCCGGAGAAACGGTGGGAGTGCCTGGGCGAACGCTGGGTGTGTTTGTGACGTCAACCAGGAACGACAAGCACTGAACTGATCGCACAGGCAGAGTAAGTCTGGAGCTACTCTGAAACTGCTAAGTAGTTAGTAATCGCAATATTGCGAATACATCGGTCGCAATTTTAAGAAGCTAAGATTCACTCCCAGTCGGCGGCGGCTTAGCGTGTGTAACTCTGCTAAATTCGCCTTGCGACCGATCAACTCGGAATGAGGGCCACTGTTTTACTACTTTGTTTTTACATGGAACCTAGACACCCATGCAGGGAGGAGGAAAAGCTGGTATCCCTGTGTCCCTTACAGCTCTCTCCACCCTCCTATTTCTACTCTGGTTGGAAAAATCCATCAATAGCTCATGAAACCTGATATTCCTGTTTCTCTGCCTGCACTGCATACTGTCCTGCTTGCATTCGGCTGCCTTGTTCTGCTGCTGCATAAGAGGGAAAGCTTGTGATGTCAGTGTGCACATTAACCGTTATTTACACTTCTACTATGTTTTGTATGAAGAGTAGTATACCCCTAAAGAGATGTAAATGTATGCTATTACTGTGTTACTGTCAATGAGATATATTTTTATATGTACAAAATGTTTTCTAATTATTGCTTTATCTGTTTTTATAGATATCCAAATGGGATGCAGTTAAAATACCGGCTGTCAGGATCCCGGCATTCAGGAGATTGCCGCCGGAATCCGGACATCCAGTGAAATACTGCCAGATGAAATTCCAGTCTCCACAGGGTATTTGCCACCAACCAAGTGGGAATGTA
Organism: Pseudophryne corroboree; assembly: GCF_028390025.1. Taxonomy (NCBI): domain Eukaryota; kingdom Metazoa; phylum Chordata; class Amphibia; order Anura; family Myobatrachidae; genus Pseudophryne; species Pseudophryne corroboree. The sequence goes on along the minus strand of NC_086451.1, from coordinate 247,151,675 downwards.
ACCTGCAGCGAGTGAAGCGAGCCACCGGGCCCAAAGCATGGTGAGTGCAGAGAGCCTGCGAGATGACTTGCTCCAATAAATAACTATCTGTTTACTAAATTAAATTGGATATGGCTATGCTATACATCACCTGAGAAATGTTGGCTCATACTGTACCAAATTAAGGGGTATATTTGTTGTGAAAAGGCAGTTAGACACGTGTATTGGAACTTTTTTCTGATGTGTGTTTCTGATGTGATCATAGGCGTGCGCAGCACATTTTATAAGGGGGTGCACAACTGGAGTGGCGTGCCTTGCACTGCCTACCGGACATGCCTAGCACCATATATTAGCAGTCAGAGAGAAGGAGGGAGAAAAAGAGAGAGGCGATACAGAGGGTAGAGAGAGAGGGCCAGGGTAGAGAGAGAGGGGGTACAGGTGGCACTGTGTAGCTCATTCTGTCCACGTACCCCTAGTACAAGCATCACTGTGTGTGTGTCCCTTCTGTACAAGATGCACTGGGTACCTGAGGCAGCGGCGGTTCACCCTTTCAGCACCGGCAGCAGCGGTAACCTCTTCTGGTTACTGTTGGATTGTGACGTCGGGCAACAGCATCAGAGAGGAGAAGAAAAGGTGAGAGGAGGGACTGGATCACCTCCTCCCGCTGCTAGTACTGCGTTGACAGTGCTGCTGTTTATGCCCCTTCAATGCACCACATTGCCGCAGGTACCTGCTTAAAAATATATATATATAAAAAAAGTGGCACAAACCACATGGGGTGGGAAAGGGCCAGTCTGCTTCCTCCCCCTTCCTGGATCATACAGTGCCCCCAGTCACCCCACACACATATTGTCCCCTCCAGTCACCACTCTGCCCCCCCATACACACACACACACACACACACACACACACACACACACACACACACACACACACACTGTGGTCAAAGTGGAAATTTTGAAGTGGGGGTATGGAAAAGTGAAGGTGGAAATTCTACAGAAAAGGGGGTGTGGCCACTCAAAAGGGTGTGTGTCCTTCAGTGCAGTTTACCACCCCATATAACCCTTATACACATTATGCATCACAATAGTAGGACCCCTTTTAATATAGAGTACTGTTGCACCTTTCACATTATAGCACACGGTATGAGCCAAAATTCACATTATAGCACATGGTATGAGCCGCAATTCACATTATTGCACATGTTATGAGCCAAAATTCACATTATAGCAGACGAAATGAGCCGCAATTCACATTATAGCAGACGGTATGAGCCGAAATTCACATTATAGCAGACGGAATGAGCCGCAATTCCCATTATAGCACACGGTATGAGACAAAATTCAGGGAGAGTGACAACAGGGACATAGTGACAGAGGGACAGCAAGAGCAAACAGTAGGGACTAGGGAGAGAAAAAGGCAGCAGGGTAAAATTACCTATTGAGCTGTGGCGGAGGCTGTGGACTGCGGTGCAGTGGATAAGGAGGCCATGTGGCCGCTCCTGATTGGCTGTCGGTTTGAGAAAGCTCTGTGACCAGTGGATGCGGCGGCGGAAATCTTCAGTCAGTGCTCGAAGTGTATACGGCCCACTCAGAGCATTATATATATATAAATATAAATATATAGCTGAGCCAAGTAATCAGTAATTTACTGAGTGCACTAATAGATTGTAAGTGCACTCAGTAAACTATGGATTGCTTGGCCCAGCTACTATATTATATATATATATATATATATATATATCATAAAGTAACAACCCTTCGTTTATAAAAAAAAATGTATCCCCCCACAGACTCTCGCCCAGACTGGAGAGAGATTGAGCGCGGGCAGGACTTGGAGCCGGGAGGACAGCACAGGGCGCCGTGGCCAGGGAGGAAGGGAGGGAGGGGCCGGGCGCATGTCAGATCGTGAGGCAGTCACTCTCTGTGAGTGACGATGCGGCTACTGATGACCGGCGGCAGCGCAGCGGGACGGGAGGGGATGTAACCGCCGGGCAGCGCTGCACACAGGTGATCCGATCGTTGCTATCTGTGTGCTGCTGTAGTAGCACTGCTACAACAGCAGCACACAGACCGTGATGATCGGATCGCAGGCGTGAAGAGCGGGGGGTGCCGGACATTAGGGGGTGCCTGTGCGCACCAGGCACCCCCCGTGCGCACGCCTATGGATGTGATGTAAAGCATTTTTAATTTTGAAGGCCCAGTTGGAAGGCATACAGTAACACTTACACATATCATCAGTCTCAGACTGGGGCATGTAGGGCCCACCGGGGGGGATGCAGTGGTAGGGGCCATGTTTAGGGGTGTGGCCAGTCTGCTGAGGGGATGTGGCCTGCCACCTCATTGGTTTGACTAACCATTAGAGAGAGCAACGTCTGGGCCCCTTCATAATTATATAAAGTAAATTCAGCTGCTGCATGCATGACAATGTACCAGATTAATAACAGATTAATAACAACAATGCACTGTAGAAAATACACCATAGTCCAGTATAAGGTAACATATGCATAATATATAATTCAAGTGCACAGTCTAGAACCTGATCCTTAGAGTAGGAGGTGGGCCCTCAGGCAGTGGGGCCCACCGGTGGTTCCCCTGTACCCCTGTGGGCCAGTCCAAGCGTGCATATCATGTAAAATAGGGGTGGACAACCCCTATTAAGAGAATAATTGGCTGCACTAAATAGATATTCTTCCTCTGCCCCCCATTTCCTATGTCAGGAGCATTTAAACTTCAAAATCTGTGGTTTAATCCGGGATGCCATGGAAAAAATGTAAAGAGGAGAGGCCACATTTTGTTGTAACTATGTAACCACTGGAGGAGGCGTTACCACAACAATATAGGGGTGCAGCTACAGTATGCCTCCCTGACACATAAGGACCCAGGTACTTTGTACCCATCCTTTTAAAAATATAACCTTGGTTGTATTTTTTTTTTAGTTTTCTATTTCTATAGATGAACATAAAACTTCAATAAAATAGAGCTTCCAAATGTATGTGATATTGTAATTTAAATCTCAATGAACAGTTGCCATTATCTATTATATATCCCTCTATATTGTTTGTGGTTCTTTATTGTATGCTTATTGTTTAATGCTTTAATATGTTAGTTATTCAATCTCAAATAGATTTATAATAATACAATGTCCGTTTCAGCAGGGGTGAATTTAGGGGTCAGGTCGGCCCTAGGCAGAGCATTATTGGTTTCCCTGCCTCACATAACTGTCCAATTCACCCCTTTCATGTCAGGGCCAATCCCGATGCCTCCAGACCGCCAAAGAAGCTCCAAGCTCCCCCTCCCCTTTAACTCCCACAGCACAATTTACTGCCCATTGCCCTATGCCTCTGCCAGGTGCAAAATAAAAAAATAAGTTGTACTGACACACAAAATATAATCTCACCTCATCTGGCCAATGGCCAAGCTGGGCTCTCATGCAAGGGAGTCTACAGTATAGCCCCACCCCCCTTCCCCCAGCAAGACATGCCTCACATGCCTAGTGGGAAATCCACCACTGGTTTTTGGGGGATACTCACAAAATGTAAGCTACTCCAGGATATATGTAGAGGGATATGGAAGGTCACAATAGCAGATATGTGTTTCTTCGGATTGTGTTAGCCACTGTAGCCTATAGGCTACAGACCGCAACATTTACTGCAAGGGGAATCTGTAGCATGCCTCTCCAGAAATAGCCACTCTCACATGCATGGCCTGATGACCACGCATACGCAGCATTGCAGCCCAGAACCCGAATGTATAGTGATCGCTTTAGTGAACACTTTTCTTTTACACATCACAGGGACGGGCTCCTACCAGAGCTCCTGCACCTGCATGTGTTTTTTAATACATCTGGGTAAACCTTACTCTCTTATTCCCGCGATAAGTGGTGATAAGAAATTATAATTATTAGGTTTAAACCCCCATAGTTTATAAATAGGCCCCTCTTACTGCTCTATGTTGTTTTAGGTAACAATGTGCCCATACAACATTTCTCTTACGTCCTAGAGGATGCTTGGGATGCTTCAAGAACCATTGGGTGTAGACGGGATCCGCAGGAGACATGGGCACTTTAAGACTTTAAATGGGTGTGAACTGGCTCCTCCCTCTATGCCACTCCTCCAGACTCCAGTTAGATTATGTGCCCAGGGAGACTGGTCACACACAGAGGAGCTCTCCAGAGTTTATCTGAAAAAAGACTTATGTTAGGTTTTTTATGTTCACTGGCACTGCTGGCAACAGGCTCCCTGCATCATGGGACTGAGGGGAGAGAAGCAGACCTACTTCTGTGAGTTCAAAGGCTCTGCTTCTTAGGCTACTGGACACCATTAGCTCCAGAGGGTCCAATCACTTGGTGCGCCTAGCTGCTCGTTCCCGGAGCCGCGCCGTCACCCCCCTTGCAGAGCCAGAAGAAAGAAGCCAGGTGAGTAAAAGAAGAAAAGAAGACTTCAGTGACGGCAGAAGACTTCAGTGTTGAGGTACCGCGCAGCGGTCGCGCTGCGTGCCAAGTCATAGGCGTGCGCAGCACATTTTATTAGGGGGTGCACCGTCGGAATGGTGTGCATAGCACCGCCTTTTGGGTATGTCTACCACCATCTATTGACGGTCAACACAATATAAATATCCACCCTTGTACCAATCCTAATAATGCAGATACATTGTCAGATGTTGTGGTGTGCACCAAACAAACACCCCTGATGGCACTCACTGCAATTACTCTGCTCCTCCTCAGCCTGGTCTGGCTCCCCCTCTCTTTCCGTGTGACGGGTGAGCGTGCAAGCAGCAGGACATCATCATGTCACATCACGCTGTTTTTGTACATGGAAGTGGAGCCGGAAATTTGAAATCCGGTGGCAGTGGCACCCTTGATTAACCCAGGCGTCCGGTCAGTAATACAGACCTGACAGGTTGCAGTGCAGAGGGGACAGTAATCAGCCTGCTCGGCAATCGCTGCATCAGGCATGTGAGATCGGGGTGCCAGACATTAGGGATGCCTGTGCGCACCAGGCACCCCCCCTGTGCACGCCTATGCGCGCCATGCTCCCAAACACACAGCGGCACTGACAGGGTGCAGGGCGCAGGGGGGGCGCCCTGGGCAGCATGAATACTGAAGTTTTGACTGGCAAATAAGTATATTAAAAGTGCCTAGGCACTAAATATAGACCCCCGCCAGTATAATTATGTGTATTTGAGCGGGACTGAAGCACGCCGGTGAGGGGGCATGGCTTAGCCCTCACAGCTCTGACCAGCGCCATTTTCTCTTCACAGAAGCTGCAGAGACGCTGGCCCTGACCTCCACACTGCTGTACAAGTAACAGGGTGCCAAACGGGGGGGGGGGGGGGGCACAGTAGATTTGGTGCTATTATCTTTATTATAGAAGTGCTAGCAGGTCTGAGGCATTGTATGTAAAGTCTCAGTACCGGGTTGGGTGCTGGGTTGTGAGCTGGCAAACTCCCTCTGTGTCTTTCTAACAGGCTTTGCTGTGGGTCTGTCCCCTATAGCCCAGTGTGTTTGTAGGTGTCGGTACGTGTGTGTCGCAATGTCTGAGGCTGAGTGCTCTTCCCAGAAGGTGGCCGGAGTGGGGACAGAAAAGGAGGTGGGAGTGACCCTGTCGGAACTGCCGACTGCTGAGTGGGTAAATATGTTGAGTGTTTTGAATGCAAATGTGACTCGGTTGACTAAGAGATTAGATAAATCAGAGTCTAAGAACCAGACATGGAGGAAATCCATGCAAGATGCATTGTCACAAGCTCAGACCCCTTCAGGGTCACAGAAACGTGCATTTACCCAGATAGCAGATACAGATACCGACACTGATTCCAGTGTCGACTATAGTGATGCCAGATTAAATCCTAAACTGGCTAAGAGCATTCAGTACATGATTGTGGCGATAAAAGACGTATTACATATCACGGAGGATACTAGGGTCTATATGTTTAAAGGAAAGAAACCTGAGGTAACGTTTCCTCCCTCTCATGAACTGAACGCTCTTTTTGAAAAGGCTTGGGAAAATCCTGACAAGAAGGTACAGATTCCCAAAAGAATTCCAGTGGCATATCCGTTCCCCTCGGGGGACAGGGAAATGTGGGAGTCAACCCCCACAGTGGACAAAGCTCTATCGCATCTGTCCAAGAAGGTGGCGCTTCCATCTCCGGACACGGCAGCCTTAAAGGATCCTGCGGATCGTAAGCAGGAAAATACACTAAAATCCATTTATGTCACTACAGGTTCGCTACTCAGGCCTGCCGTTGCGTCGGCATGGGTGAGTAGCGCTATTGAAAAATGGGCAGATAACTTGTCTTCTGAGATAGATACCCTGGACAGGGATAACGTGCTTTTGACTCTGGGTCATATCAGGGACGCTGCAGCATATTTAAAAGAAGCTGCAAGGGATATTGGACTTTTGGGATCAAGGGCCAATGCCATGGCTGTCTCGGCTAGGAGAGCATTGTGGATTCATCAATGGAATGCTGATGCTGACTCTAAGAAGGCGATGGAGTCTTTACCGTTTAACGGTAGTGTCTTGTTTGGTGACGGCCTCACTGACCTGGTATCTACGGCTACCGCGGGTTTGTCGTCATTTTTACCTTATGTTCCTGCACAACAGAAGAAAACGCCCCACTACCAGATGCAGTCCTTTTGGCCCAATAAATACAAAAAAGGACAAGGGTCCTCCTTCCTTGCTGCGAGAGGAAGGGGAAGGGGAAAGCGGTCACAGGCTGTGGCAAGTTCCCAAGAGCAGAAGTCCTCTCTGGCTTCTACCAAATCCACCGCATGACGCTGGGGCTCCTCTGCGGGAGTCCGCACCGGTGGGGGCACGTCTCAAACTCTTCAGTCAGGTCTGGGTACACTCGGACCTGGATCCTTGGATATTGGAAATAGTAACCCAAGGGTACAAATTAGAGTTTCAAGACGTGCCCCCTCACCGATTTTTCAAATCGGCCTTGCCAGCTTCTCATCTAGAAAGGGAAGTAGTATGCGCGGCAATACTAAAGCTGTGTCAAAATCAAGTCATTGTCACGGTACCCCCGTCACAACGGGGGGAGGGTTTTTATTCAAGTCTGTTTGTGGTCCCGTAGCCGGATGGCTCAGTCAGACCGATTCTGAACCTAAAATCCCTCAATTTCTTTCTAAAAAAATTCAAATTCAAGATGGAATCTCTCCGAGCAGTGATCTCCAGTCTGGAGGAGGGGGATTTTATGGTGTCGGTCGACATAAAGGATGCTTACTTACACGTTCCCATATATCCTCCACATCAGGCATACCTGAGGTTTGCTGTTCAGGATTGTCATTACCAATTTCAGATGTTGTCGTTTAGTCTATCCACAGCACCAAGGATTTTCACCAAGGTTATGGCGGAAATTATGGTTCTCCTGCGCAAGCAGGGAATTACAATTATCCCGTACTTGGACGATCTCCTCATAAAGGCGAGATCCAGGGAGCAATTGCTGAAAAATGTTGCGCTCTCACTGACGATTCTGCAACAACATGGTTGGCTCCTAAACTTGCCAAAATCACAGTTGGCTCCGACGACATGGCTGTCGTTCCTGGGTATGATTCTGGATATAGAATTACAGAGAGTTTTTCTTCCAGTGGAAAAGGCTCTGGAAATACAGAATATGGTAAAACAGATTCTGAAACTGGCAAAAGTGTCAGTTCTTCAATGCACTCGGTTGCTGGGGAAAATGGTGGCGGCCTATGAGGCCATTCCGTATGGCAGGTTCCATGCCAGGGTGTTTCAGTGGGACCTGTTGGACAAGTGGTCCGGGTCTCACCTGGACATGCACCGGAAAATAATCCTATCTTCCAGCACCAGGATCTCCCTTCTCTGGTGGCTGCACAGTTCTCACCTTCTGGAGGGACGCAGGTTTGGGATTCAGGATTGGATCCTGGTGACCACAGATGCAAGTCTCCGAGGCTGGGGTGCAGTCACACAGGGGAGAAACTTTCAGGGAAAATGGTCAAGCCAAGAAGCTTGTCTGCACATAAACATTCTGGAATTAAGGGCCATTTACAATGGCATTCTGCAACCGGAACATCTTCTTCGCAGTCTGCCAGTCTTGAGTCAGTCAGACAACATAACTGCAGTGGCGTACATAAACCGCCAGGGCGGAACAAAGAGCAGAGCGGCGATGGCCGAGGCCACGAAAGTTCTTCGCTGGGCGGAAAGACATGCAAGCGCTCTGTCAGCAGTCTTCATTCCAGGAGTGGACAACTGGGAAGCAGACTTCCTCAGCAGACACGATCTCCATCCAAGAGAGTGGAGTCTTCATCAAGAGGTTTTTGCAGAAGTGACAAGTCGTTGGGGAATTCCTCAAATAGACATGATGGCGTCCCGCCTCAACAAGAAGCTTCAGAGATATTGTTCCAGGTCGAGGGACCCTCAAGCAATAGCGGTGGACGCCCTGGTGACACCGTGGGTGTTTCAGTCGGTCTATGTGTTCCCTCCACTTCCACTCATTCCGAAGGTGATAAAGATCATAAGAAGAACAAAGGTTCAGGCGATCCTCATTGTTCCGGACTGGCCAAGGAGGGCTTGGTATCCAGATCTTCAAGGATTACTCATAGAAGACCCCTGGCTTCTTCCTTTACGAGAGGACCTGTTACAGCAAGGACCGTGCGTGTATCAAGACTTACTGCGGCTGCGTTTGATGGCATGGCGGTTGAACGCCAAATCCTAGCCCAAAAGGGTACTCCCAGTGAAGTCATTCCCACACTACTTCAGGCTAGAAAAGAAGTAACGGCAAAGCATTACCACCATATTTGGAGAAAATATGTGTCTTGGTGTGAATCCAAGAAGGCTCCTATGGAAGAATTTCAGTTGGGGCGTTTGCTCCATTTTTTGCAAGCAGGTGTGGATGCGGGCCTAAAGTTAGGCTCCATTAGAGTACAAATTTCGGCCTTATCTATTTTCTTTCAGAAAGAATTGGCCTCCCTTCCAGAAGTTCAGACCTTCGTGAAGGGCGTGCTACACATCCAACCTCCCTTTGTGCCCCCAGTGGCACCATGGGATCTTAATGTGGTGTTGCAGTTTCTACAATCTCATTGGTTTGAACCTTTGTGTAAGGTTGAGTTGAAATTCCTTACTTGGAAAATGGTCATGCTATTGGCCTTGGCATCCGCAAGGCGGGTGTCTGAATTGGCGGCTTTGTCTCACAAAAGCTCTGTCACTGACCTGGGTTGGGGATGTTGTGAACTCGGAGGTTCTTCCGATGGTCGGGAAGAGAAACCACAGCTGGGTCGGAGCAGAGATGGTCGGATATAGGTTTTCCTCATACAAGACTCTGATAGTTAGGATTGGTGAAAAATGCTGAGGAACTTTATTATGAGAAGGGAGCAATACAGCGACACATGAAAGAAAGAGAACTTGTGGGCAATGTCAAAGGCCACTGGAGAATTTGTGAGCAATGTTTAAAGACACTGATGAATGAAGAACTCGTGAGCGATGATGAAAGACACTGAAGAATTTGTGAGCGATGTTTTGAAGACACTGATGAATGAAGAACTTGTGAGTGATGATGAAAGACACTGAAGAATTTGTGAGCGATGTTTAAAGACACTGATGAATGAAGAACTTGTGAGCGATGGTGAGAGACACTGAAGAATTTGTGTGCGATGTTTAAAGACACTGATGAATGAAGAACTTGTGAGCGATGGTGAAAGACACTGAAGAATTTGTGTGCGATGTTTAAAGACACTGATGAATGAAGAACTTGTGAGCGATGGTGAAAGACACTGAAGAATTTGTGAGCGATGTTTAAAGACACTGATGAATGAAGAACTTGTGAACGATGGTGAATGACACTGAATAATTTGTGAGCGATGTTTAAAGACACTGATGAATGAAGAACTTGTGAACGATGGTGAATGACACTGAAGAATTTGTGAGCGATGTTTAAAGACACTGATGAATGAAAAACTTGTGAGCGATGGTGAAAGACACTGAAGAATTTGAGAGTGATGTTTAAAGACACTGAACGCTGGAAACACTAAAGTTGGTTCAGCCCGCAGGCCATGCTGAATCCAGGGAGCGCTGGCAACTGCACTGCAGAGGAACACACTAGTTGCTAGGATCACTGGAGACTGTGCTGCAGGAAGGCACCCTGAATGCTAGAAGCACTGGAGTATAGCTGCTGGGGAACACACTGCGTACGGGAGCTCTGGCTTCTTCAGAAAAGAGACGATACTCAGGCGCCGAGGCTCTGTCCGGCGTCTGGTTTTGAATCTCCCGCCTCTACTGGATTGGGGAAGCGGGTTAGTGACGTCACCTGCTCCCCGCCCACGTGACGCCGGCTGTCATGGCGGCGCCCACGCTCCAGGGAACCGCCGGGAGCCGCGCCAGCCAGACGCCGGGACCCGAGGACCGCCGGAGGTGGGGACCGCCAAACGGTCCAGCAGCCACGCAGGGGTAAGCGCGGCGGCTGCTGCCCCTGACGTGTGACAAGCCCCTATTTGATCTTCCATGCAGATAGAGTGGAGTTGAGAACTCGTCAGCAATTTCTGCCAAAAGTGGTTTCATTGTTTCACGTAAACCAGCCTATTGTGGTGCCAGTGGCTACTGACGCCTTGGCGGAGTCGAAGTCTCTTGATATGGTCAGAGCTTTGAAAATCTTTGTCGCCAGAATGGCTCCGATTAGGAAAACGGAGGATCTGTTTGTCCTGTGGGCTCCCAACAAGATTGGGGCTGCTGCTTCCAAGCAGAGTATTGCACGCTGGATCTGTAATACGATTTAGCAGGCTCATTCTACGGCAGGATTGCCGTTACCGAAATCGGTAAAAGCCCATTCTACCAGAAAGGTGGGCTCATCCTGGGCGGCTGCCCGAGGGGTCTCGGCATTACAGTTTTGCCGAGCTGCTACTTGGTCGGGAACAAACACCTTTGCGAAGTTTTACAAGTTTGATACCCTGGCTGAGGAGGACCTCTTGTTTGGTCAATCGGTGCTGCAGAGTCATCCGCACTCTCCCGCCCGTTCTAGAGCTTTGGTATAAACCCCATGGTTCTTGAAGCATCCCCAGAATCCTCTAGGACGCATGAGAAAATAGGATTTTAATACCTACCGGTAAATCCTTTTCTCTTAGTCCGTAGAGGATGCTGGGCGCCCGTCCCTGTGCGGACACGATCTGCAGTACTTGTTTAATAGTTATTGCTTGTGTTACACAAAGGTTGTGTTTCAGTTATGGTCAGCCTGTTGCTGATTTTGTTCATGCCAGTGACTGGACTTCTGTTTAATGCCATGTTGTACGGCGTGTTTGTGGTGTGAGCTGGTATGTACCTCACCCTTAGTTTAACAATAAATACTTTTCCTCGAAATGTCCGTCTCCCTGGGCACAGTTCCTATAACTGGAGTCTGAAGGAGGGGCATAGAGGGAGGAGCCAGTTCACACCCATTTAAAGTCTTAAAGTGACCATGTCTCCTGTGGATCCCGTCTATACCCCATGGTTCTTGAGGCATCCCCAGTGATAAAGCTAAATATTTATCGTATATAAAACACTTTAAGAGGTCTAAGAACACTGTACGCTATCTACGTAAGAAGTACCGTAAGGGTACGCAAGTTGCGTAACGATCGCTCAACCGTAGTCGAGACGCTCAAGCGTCACGTTCGCTTACGGCCCAGAGATCACAGGCAGGCACGCTATTGGCTGCCGACTAACGTAATGATTCGCTATAGCGTAGCGGACGCTCGGGACCACGAGGAGATCACCAGCGGTGCAGACGCTTACAACGTTAAACCTTTATATCTATACCTTTAACAACGAAATATACAGTAAACCTTAGTGTGGTGATAACGTGTAAATGCAACCTGGTGTAACCTGATTAACTCACAAGCTGTTTGAGCGTCACCGACGCTCTGAGATTACTTAACACTATAAGGAATACACAGATACCTGGGCTTAGGGTCCAAAACCTATTATATGTATTATAACTATTATACTTGCAAAAGGAATCACAGTACAAATGATACACTACAATATAACATAGACTACCTAACCAGATAACTACACGGGAAATACAATACAATACAATTACGTTTAAGGGAAAATAAGAGAGGAAAAGGAGAAGAGAGAGAGAGAAAGAAATGGCTTACAATAACAAGAAGATCAATATGATTGCAGAGAAAGCTTACACATGTGAGGAACAATCGCTGCGCAGTCAGTCAATGCTGAGAATCTTTGTTTAGAAAGTACTTGAGCTTACCCATGCTGCCTGTCCCTATATACACAACACCCAGCAACACAATTGTCCCTACAATGCCGCATGGGGCAGAAGCTTGACTCCATTTTGGGAAAACTCCACTTGATTCCAAAGACTACACCACATGGCTGAAAGGGGGAGGGGAAAATACCCGGCAGCAGCCATTTTAGATTTGCAGGCCCAAACACATGGCACTCTCTACTACACCACAATCACATAGCAGAAAACACAAGACTCCATTTATTCCAAAATGTCCAAACCTCAAAACAACGCATATGTTCTGATTTTACAATTCCAAACAATCTAAATACTTCACAGGGCACAAACAAGTTACATTCACACAGCTGCGCAAGCCTCACCATCCCCAAGCCATTTGTTTCTCCAAACCAACCACTCTCTGCTTACCCATCATTCCACAACTACCCCACCACAAAACACACATTTAAAACTACTCTATGCCAATAAGCCATGAGATATTGAGATTATGATACTTAGCCTTTTATGCCTGGCGATGATTCAGCCATGCTTCTGAGACCTCTGTTCTGAGTGCACCCACATCACATCTGCTCTCTGTGGCAACCAGCAACACTGACCCCAACCCCCCCCAGACAGGAACTATCCTCCTGTGTGTCTGTTCCTAGGGGAGGGGTCTCTCTCTCTCCTTTGTATATGCTAATCAGGTTCAGCCCTGAAAATCTTAGTAAAGGATTTGCTTGATCATCCATTGTTCCCAACAAAGTGATTTTAGCTTTTATACATTCAATCATATCTATCCGCTACAATGTCCCACAACTTAATAACAAGTATCAAATTAATCTACGCATTGAGCTGGTTGTTTTAATACCAAACATGATGTCTGGTGCTTGATATTATTATAATTATGTACTGTATGAAATAAGTGTCGAATCCATCTCCGTGCCATGTCCGAGCAAATGCGTGTGTTTCCATATATTGCTGTCCTCGCTGCGCATATTTGCAAGTATAGCGACTTAAATGTGTGTGGTTTGTATGCTCTCTCTATGTAATATTTTTTTTACTTTGACAGTCCACCCTTTGGCAGTCACCAATAACTGCCACTTCCTAAAACATTTCAAAAAGAGAAAAATATATGTCATATGTAAATACATTTCTATGATTGGGTAAGGGAGGAGAGAAGAAGGTGGGAAAAAGGTATGACCTAGTGAGATAGCAGAAGTATGTATGTATGAATCCATGTTTGGGGGGTCATGTATCATCGTGCCGTACGTGTTTTAAATCAAGCTTCGAGGTATTTCGAAGTATACATTTGAATTCCTTCTTATCCCGTATTAAGGGTCTGTGGATGGGCTGTCAAACTCTACCGAGCTCGTTTCGGCTTTTGGTTGCAACAAAATGGGGGAGCACATTTTAGTTGATGATACATGAATGGGGGAGGTATGTGGTTGCTGATATCTGTGCCTGTGTTCCCTATCGACTATGTGTGTCATTACCTGAGGGTTGTAGAGATGAAGATAAAGAACACTTATGGAAAATGCAGTGGTATTCTATGTCAGGTTAATGTACATCTGTCGGTTGAAGTTTTGTTCGGTATCAGTTGAAAGTCGTCTTCTTTGCGCTGTTTTGCCCATTAGGTGCGAGCAAAAAGCTTTGTCAATGCCAATAGATTTACAAAAAATGTTGGGCTAGCGTAAGTTTAAGAATTCTAGGGAAACTGGGGATCCATGGCAAAGTTCATCAAATGTCCGTATCTAAAGTGGTCAAAACTTCTTCTTTGGTCAATCCGTTGTCTGTATATCGTCTCGTCAAATTCCTCGTCCAAGTGGGTCTTGTTACCTTGGAGCAAACGGAAAAACAGGTGAAAGAAACGGACCGTATAATCGCATTTTCATTACATCATTGTTTCTATCGTTGGGTCATAGATCAAATCCAGGTTAATTACAGTTTCCTCACTCCTCAAACTCATCACTCTTGTACTTTGTTTGCACTTCATTAAAGCCTGACCGCATCTAAATATCAAGCCAATTGATATGACAACACCTAAGATACATAGGAGAAACTTCCCAACATCCATTATGACTCCTTGAGCCCAGTCTCCTAAACCGGAGAACCAATTTCGCGGGTTCAACCATGACACTTCCCAATTTCCCGGCTTTCGGGGATTGGAGATGTTGAAACATAATAGGGACCTATCCACATGGTATTGGTGGAGCTTCAAACTAGGAGGACCGGAGATATTAAACCTCCGGTCCACCGGTCTCCCACCATTTAACTCAAGTACCTCCCCTAACGTTAAAGGAAATGGTACTAGCCCTGATTTTCTGTGACCTTGAGGTACTTGAGAGCATACCCAACAATCTGTTTTATTAAGCACACTACCCACTAAAGAGTGATAGTCACTCAAGGGATGCCGGTCCATATGGATATTAAAACTGGATTGGCATTTCTTAATACACCCATCCTCAATGACATTATCACAGAGCCTACAGATACAGTTTTCTTCAGCTAATAATCCTTAAAAGAAAAATGTTTACAAATAACATGGCTGCTAGATCGTTTCCGGTACTCGCCTTTGCTTGGTGATTGGGTTGCTATTGGAAATTTACACCTCCATCTTTATCATCAGGACCTTTCTGGATCCTTTCACGACCTCACTGATACTCTCCCCGGAACAGACTGCTCTGGTCAACATCATGGTCAACAGGAAAATCCAGATCACAGTCTCTTGGGGCAAGTCCATCTTACAGGAGGAGAAAAGAAGAAATTTGTAATGGGGGTACAGAAAATCAGTTTGAGGGGGAGAGAAACTTGTTACGATAATTAGTTCTCTCGTCTTGTTGTTCTTCTTGTTCTGCTGTCTTCTCAAAGGTGCTGACTCTCAGTCTTCCAAACGAACATTCTGGTGATGCAATATTCCCTCCAAACCAGCGATCTTTCTGTAAGGAGCAAAAATCTTGCATTACCATTTGTCTAACTGATGGGTGACATACCATCTTTAAAACATGAAAGCATGAGTGAGAAGAGAGAGAAAACAACAACAGCAAAAAAAACAAAGAGAGAGAACAATTTATGTGCATGTGTATATTACTTAAATCAACAATAGCCATCAATAGGAAAAGAGAAAAAAAAAAAAAAAACATTTTTCAAACATTTCAAAACACTGTCAGATCATCAGGCTGTCATATCTACATGTCCAATGGTTTCCTTGCGCAGTCCCTCCCCCCAGCACTTCCATATTCCATTGTCTGTATCTGGCCAGAATACATTGGTGCGGATAGGTCATGCTGGGGTTTGGTAGACTTTTGCAAAGACCAAGTATGTATGCAATGTTTGAATCCTACCAATAATCGTCAGAGATGGGGAGAGAGAAAACGAAACATTTCACAGATACATTTACAACGTTTCACCCGGTCATTCCTGTGTTTTCAGGGAATGACCTCCCAATTTATTAACTATAACCTCAGGCTTACCATCAGTCCTAATGATCACCTTTCCTGACTGCACATTATGGGTGTGGGCCAAAATTTTTCCTATATGATCCCTGATTATAATTTTGTGTGTTATAACTTTGCTCATTTCTTGGTCTAGGGGGTCTGACTTTATGTGGGTTATTACAGTTGCTGGCATAATGCCCTTCTCTTCTACAATTATAACAAATCCTTGGTTTCCTCCAAGTGTCAATGACCTGAGGTCTTGGTTGATTTGATGCCTCCTTAAACGCTCGGATGCTCATCGCCATCAACCGTTCTCCCTGCGCTTCCCTGGTTCTTTGGATATTGCGGTCATGCTCGATAGCGGACTCTCTTAATGCAGCCACCGAGATGCCTCTCCAGTGAGGTATGGAGGTTTGTACCCTGATTTTTAGTGTGTCTTTTAAGCGGTCCATTAATACAGACACAGCTACCTCTCTGTGGTGTACGTTAGTGTCAATGTCATCTATACCCGTGTACCTAGCCATATCCTGCAGAGCCCGGTGAAAATACTCTGATGCGGATTCACCTTCTTTTTGTTTTATTGTAAAGATTTTATTCCATTTTACTACTGTGGGAAAATATTCTTTCAACTGTAGATTGATTCTTTTTACATTATCTTGGTTATACTCGTTTGTTAGTGGCACTTCCTCATCTAGCTTACAATCAGCGATAAATTTCAATGAATCAACATCGGGGGGTAAACATGCCCTCAAAACTGTCCTCCAATCTTTGTTATTTGGCTCTGCAGTATGTCCTAGCACTCTAATGTATCTTTGACAAGCAACTAAGTCTTTCCTGGGATCAGGAAATTCAGACAGAATTGTTCTTAATTCTGTTCGGGAAAAGGGGCAGTACATGGCGATGTTCCTGACGGGGGTGACTCCTGAAGAGTCAGTTTTCCCATTTGGTACTGCAATTACCCTGACAGGATTAAGTCCAGTAACGTCATTCTGAATTGATTCTACAATATGAGGTACATTTGTTTGTGCGTAATGTATAATACCATACGTACCTGTGGACACGACCTCACCTGACCCTCCATTAGGGGGTTTGATTACAGTCTTTACCGATTGGGTCGCGTCCACCTGGATGTCTTGTGTGATGGCTTCTGGAAGAGGTGCCGACATCGTTCTGGGCTCACTTTCTTGTTGGTGTTCCTGAGGAAAGTTTGACATGGGGTGCGACTTGCATGGGTTAATAGTTGTACATTCAACAGTATTACAATTATCTTTGTTACATTTATTACACTTATTCTTATCATCTATACTACAGTTGCTAAGAGCGTTTTTTTTGTTCACCCTTGTGCTTTTCTCCGCAACCATAATCCCCTCCATTGCCATGTCTCTCCTCTCAAGATGAAAGTTAGGTATGTAAGTTACATTTCTCTGCATGTCACTTTCCTGTAGCCATATCTGCAAACAATCATCATTTTTAACTCGTTGTTTCCAGGATTTTATGAGACCGATCCTCCGCCTTAAATTATGCAACACCTCTAAGTCAAAACTACCTATCCCGGGAAATGATGCCTTATCCCCCGCAGTCATTCGTGTCCATTCATCACAAAAGGTCTCAGTGTGGGGACCATACCTCCTCCACATTACTAACCGAGCAGACCCTCGGGGTCTGCAAGCCTCTGGAGTCTGAATCCTGACCTCCGACCGTCTCTGTATTGTGCACTTGGCTGCCATTGTGGACCTTTCTAACACAGAAAAACTTCCTTAAATGCACCAAACACAGAACTTCGTTGGAAATCCTTAAAGCTCTTCCACTGAACTTCTTCTGCTCCGGGTATCTCCGGTCCGCCTTCTAGCAGACACGTGTAGCCGTTGCAGGCCCTATCTTTAGAGATTTTCCTGAGAAAATTCCCTTCCTTTTTCTTTACACAAATCACGCTTGCATGTGCTCCCTACAACACGTATGAGGGCAAGATTTACGCATGGATATACGACCTCATATCACGTTGCGTTATTGGTCACACATACAACCGTGCGGTCCAATCGTACCACTTATAGACACTTGTTGCCCATAAATGGTAGGATCATTGGCCAGAGCGTAATACAACGAAAACTTTATCACACTCTGTTGCACGTTTTCACTTCAGGCCGTGCTCATAGATCACACAGATCACAAAGTCCACAAAGCGGGATTCAATACCGTTTTATCACATAGATCACAAAGTCCACAAAGCGGGATTCAATACACTCATACCGTTTTCAACCCACTATCATTCTTATAGTTTTCTGATCAGAAAAAAATCATTTCCCGTAGTCTGATAGCTCTCCCCAGAGGTGTTGCAGTAAAGTAAGGTATTTAAACTAAGTTTTGGAAAGCTGAAATCAATTTG
Source organism: Pseudophryne corroboree (assembly GCF_028390025.1). Taxonomy (NCBI): domain Eukaryota; kingdom Metazoa; phylum Chordata; class Amphibia; order Anura; family Myobatrachidae; genus Pseudophryne; species Pseudophryne corroboree. Next base: position 247,133,715 of record NC_086451.1, on the reverse strand, counting down.
TGCTATTTATCGCTTTGCGTTATTTATCGCTTTGCGTTATTTACCGCGTTGCGCTACTTATCGCCTGTTGTTTGAGTTACGTGGGCGTACCCAGACGCTCCGTTGCGTAATATACGCTGCGTGCGTCGGCCTTTGGATTGCGTACGCAAGTCTTTGTTAGAGACACGTGTACGCAAAGCAAAGATCCACCGTAACACAATTTATACTTTTATCAATGTAGATGATCCTTGATCATCTACCACACACCACACTGACTTCGCCTTATCTCCCAGGCAAAAACTGTGTGTTTGTCTACACTTTAACTATATTACCTTTACTCAAACTATTGAAATAGCGGCAAATCTCTCTCAGCACGTTTATCAACTATAAACTGGCAAACAGGAGAGTGACATACGAAAATACACAAAGGAAAAGGAAATGCAGATATATATGTGTGCGTGCAAGACAGAAAAATAAACAGTTTTAAAAGACACTAGCGTTTTGCTCTTACCTCCGGTTCCCGGATTCCTTCAGCACCCTTTACCTAAGCGAAGCAGACGCTTATCCCGTCAGCACTACGAGGGATACAACCTCCCGCCCTTTGCTGATGGATAATGTCTGCTGATATTACCTAGTGCAGATATGTGAAGGACTGGACGGCCCCCAATTGATAAAGCTAAATATTTATCGTATATAAAACACTTTAAGAGGTCTAAGAACACTGTACGCTATCTACGTAAGAAGTACCGTAAGGGTACGCAAGTTGCGTAACGATCGCTCAACCGTAGTCGAGACGCTCAAGCGTCACGTTCGCTTACGGCCCAGAGATCACAGGCAGGCACGCTATTGGCTGCCGACTAACGTAATGATTCGCTATAGCGTAGCGGACGCTCGGGACCACGAGGAGATCACCAGCGGTGCAGACGCTTACAACGTTAAACCTTTATATCTATACCTTTAACAACGAAATATACAGTAAACCTTAGTGTGGTGATAACGTGTAAATGCAACCTGGTGTAACCTGATTAACTCACAAGCTGTTTGAGCGTCACCGACGCTCTGAGATTACTTAACACTATAAGGAATACACAGATACCTGGGCTTAGGGTCCAAAACCTATTATATGTATTATAACTATTATACTTGCAAAAGGAATCACAGTACAAATGATACACTACAATATAACATAGACTACCTAACCAGATAACTACACGGGAAATACAATACAATACAATTACGTTTAAGGGAAAATAAGAGAGGAAAAGGAGAAGAGAGAGAGAGAAAGAAATGGCTTACAATAACAAGAAGATCAATATGATTGCAGAGAAAGCTTACACATGTGAGGAACAATCGCTGCGCAGTCAGTCAATGCTGAGAATCTTTGTTTAGAAAGTACTTGAGCTTACCCATGCTGCCTGTCCCTATATACACAACACCCAGCAACACAATTGTCCCTACAATGCCGCATGGGGCAGAAGCTTGACTCCATTTTGGGAAAACTCCACTTGATTCCAAAGACTACACCACATGGCTGAAAGGGGGAGGGGAAAATACCCGGCAGCAGCCATTTTAGATTTGCAGGCCCAAACACATGGCACTCTCTACTACACCACAATCACATAGCAGAAAACACAAGACTCCATTTATTCCAAAATGTCCAAACCTCAAAACAACGCATATGTTCTGATTTTACAATTCCAAACAATCTAAATACTTCACAGGGCACAAACAAGTTACATTCACACAGCTGCGCAAGCCTCACCATCCCCAAGCCATTTGTTTCTCCAAACCAACCACTCTCTGCTTACCCATCATTCCACAACTACCCCACCACAAAACACACATTTAAAACTACTCTATGCCAATAAGCCATGAGATATTGAGATTATGATACTTAGCCTTTTATGCCTGGCGATGATCCAGCCATGCTTCTGAGACCTCTGTTCTGAGTGCACCCACATCACATCTGCTCTCTGTGGCAACCAGCAACACTGACCCCAACCCCCCCCAGACAGGAACTATCCTCCTGTGTGTCTGTTCCTAGGGGAGGGGTCTCTCTCTCTCCTTTGTATATGCTAATCAGGTTCAGCCCTGAAAATCTTAGTAAAGGATTTGCTTGATCATCCATTGTTCCCAACAAAGTGATTTTAGCTTTTATACATTCAATCATATCTATCCGCTACAATGTCCCACAACTTAATAACAAGTATCAAATTAATCTACGCATTGAGCTGGTTGTTTTAATACCAAACATGATGTCTGGTGCTTGATATTATTATAATTATGTACTGTATGAAATAAGTGTCGAATCCATCTCCGTGCCATGTCCGAGCAAATGCGTGTGTTTCCATATATTGCTGTCCTCGCTGCGCATATTTGCAAGTATAGCGACTTAAATGTGTGTGGTTTGTATGCTCTCTCTATGTAATATTTTTTTGACTTTGACACCAGCATCCTCTACGGACTAAGAGAAAAGGATTTACCGGTAGGTATAAAAATCCTATTATACATTTGTTCATATGAGACAATCACTGGAGTTCCCTAGCTCTTTAGCTTCTATCTATAATTAGGATTAACCAGGCAATTCTGGATCTTCTTACCCTCTCTACTGACTGTTTAGGGCCATACTGACTGGGAGATTTCCCCAGAGAGGTGTGCTGAGCGAGGGGGGACGGACGGACGGGGGGGGGGCGCTCATTTCAGCCAGCGGTGACATGAGCGACCTGCTAGATTGTGCCTGCATGCAGGCCAATCTAGCACCGGCAATAGCGACGCGCGGGGCTGCGCACCGCTGACGCCGGCACCCCTACACATGAAGCAATGTTCAGCTAATTTCTAAGCAATCTAGTCAGACTGCTTAGAAATTAGCTGAACATCGTTCCATGTGTAACCCCTTTTCACTGGAAACTCTGCCCTTAGGCCATCGTCAGTCACTGATTGCTGGGAATCTAGGCCTAGGAATCAGGTGTTACCTTCCTGACTTCTCTGTCAGCTTGCTGTTATTGCAGTGGGGTTTCCTATACTTTCCCTCTAGATTCTGGTCATTCTCTAAACCTGCTAATATAGCAATGGGATTTCTCAGCTCTCCTTCCTGAAACTCATGCAACTGTCTGTAACATTCAGATTCGTTTTCCACCATTAATTCTTTATAGCCAACTATAGTTTTTTTAGAGAGTTTTATGGCTTCTGCCCTGTCAACTGCGACTATAATATTTTTCTCACATTTCATTATTCATCATAGCATAAATTTAACACATCAAGAATTAAGATGAAAGCAATAATCATCAGCAAAAACATTAGCATATTGCAATAAATGACAAATCAAAGAGGCATAGCCTAAATACTATATGATAACATGCAGAACATATGGGCAGTGTCTATTATATAAACCTCAATCCAAACATGGTCAGCAGACCCTCCCAACCCTGGGCCAAAATTAGTTTGCAGAAGAAAAAAAATCGGGGGCTCTTCCAACAAAATGATAGTCTCATACCAAGATGTACAGCAAAAACAAGTGCACCATTGAGAATAATACAAGGACAGTAATGATATGATTTGTCCATGGAAATGTAGGGAGGTATGGTTCTCCAAGATGAGAGTCCTGTGGCAACCCTAGTATGATCCATCGGTGAGTGAAGAACTTTATAATGTAAAGAAATAGCCCCCTCATCCTTCAAAAGATCCAAAGAATTAGACCAATCATTAGGGAAGAAAGCTCGGACCAATGAACTCATGCAGTTTTGGGCCTGGTGTATCGCTAACAAGTCAGACTGAGCCCATTAATATTCATCAAAAATATCAGCGATTCATAAGGTCCGGTGATCCTTATTGTGGGCCAATGCATGGATACAAGGAATTCCTCTCCTGGTCCATGACGTGAAGGGCACTAAAGTGCTATCATTTTGAAATTATGGATTGAAAAATAGTGTAAGAAAAAGAGAATGATGACAATTTAAAGTTCGCTTGATCTGTGTATAATCCCACACATGCCATGGCACCATCAAAAGGGAATTCCACATGACATCATAAGACAATTCCTCGTTATGAGAGTGAAAAAGCGCCAAAAGATGTTGGTCAAGTAATGATTGGTCTAAAAGAGATTCTTTATAGAAATCTGTTTTATGTAACCATTCACCTTTATATCACAAAATGTCAATGTGACTATACAGCTTTAACTTGGGCAAATTAACCCCACCCGAGTCTGCTTAAGTTTTAGCAAACTAATTCTGGGACACTTAGATTTCCATAGTCTTGAAATAGTTCTTATATAAGAATCAATCATAGAAACATAGAATTTGACGGCAGATAAGATGGTCAATCTAGTCCGTCCCTCCTTTTTTACAATATTTTTACCTCAAACATTATATGATCCTTATTAATTATTCCTCTACTGTCTTAGCCTCTACCACCTCTAATGGGAGGCTATTACTACTTGTCCACTAACTTTTCTGTGAAGTAATTTTTCCTCAAATTTTCCCTGAACCTACCTCCCTCCAGTTTCAGAGCATGCCCTCATGTTCTAATACTTCTCTTCATTTGAAAAATGTTTCCCTCCTGGAATTTGTTAAAACCCTTGATATATTTGAAAGGTATGCAACCAATCATCAGACTAGCCTTCCTCATTGTTTTGCTACATTACTTACCTGCCTTTAAGTGACCTGAAATAGTGACTTGTAGATCCCTTTCCTTCTCAGAAGTTTCCAGTAAAGTGCCATTAATACTATATTGAACCTTTGGATTTTTGTGACCTAAGTGCATGATTTTGCATTTTAAGCATTAAGCTGTAATTGTCACACTTTTGCCCATTCCTCTAGTTTACCTGGATCATCAATCATTTGTTTTACCCCTTTTGGTGTGTCTACCCTGTTGCATACCATTATGTTATCTGCAAAAAGGCATACTTTACCTTTAATGCCATTTGCAATGTCTCCAATAAAGATATAAAAAAAAAAGCACAGGTTTAAGTACAGATCCCTGGGGTACTCCACTGGTAATATTTATTTCCTATGAATGCACTCTATTTACCACAACTCTCTGTTTTCTATCCTTCAGCCAAGATCTTATCTATTCAACTATCTTGATATCCAATCCCATGCTTTTGAGCTTATTTAGCAGTCTTCAATGTGCGACAGTGTCAAAATCCTTACTAAATTCTAGATAACCTATATCTACAGCCCCACCTTTGTCTATTACTTTAGTCACACAGTCAAAAACGTCAATAAGGTTTGTTTGACATGATCTTCCCACAGTGAATCCAAGCTGTTTGGGAACCCGTAAATTACTGGTTTTAGGAATAATCTACAACTCTTTCTTTTAATTTTCCATCAATTTACTACTACTGATATAAGCCTCACTGGTTGGTAGTTGACTGCCTCTTCCTTGCTTCCACTTTGTGCAGTGGGACTACGTTCATCCTCTACAGTTAACAATATAGGTAACATATGCAGGGGATATAGCAGTTTGGGAAAGGACATTATCTTCAATAAATGTACCTTATAACATATTATAACGATAAATGTTATCATCTACAAAATTCACCAACTATCTCCCCAAAATGTCTTCTCATATTGAGATCAGAAAGATTGTCAATATGGTATAGTTTAAATCCCCAGATATATAAGATATTTATTAGCCCATAAAATAGGATAAAAATCAATTCAAGGAGGTTTCACTGTCAACCCCAGGAACAACACTTCTGATTTATCGGGATTAATTTAAAAACGAGAAACACCTGCTAATTTATCACCGCTAATTTATCTAAAATCCTGGGCAAGATCCCACTGTGATCTCCCAAATGCCTGCCAAGATTGCAAGATCCATAGCAACGGGTCCAGCACAATATTAAACAACAGGGGAGACAAAGGGCATCATTGTCCTAGTAACTGGCGTACTGTGGGCACCATTGTCAAAATAGTAATCAGAGAGCTGTATAAGAATCTAAAAAGCTTCAAAAGAGCCTGACCAAACTCCCACAATTCAAAGATTTTCAGTTAATGGCTCCAAGAGACTATGTCAAATGCTTTTTAAGCATCTAAGCTTAAAAGCATCACCAGAGGAGAATTCTGATTACTCGAATGGGACACAGTTGCAGCCAACGCTGTCCTGATCTTATTCACTGATGTTCTGCCACGAGTAAAACCCAGTTTGTGAGCTAGTATTTTGAAATACTAGTTTACAAATATTATAGGTCTATACAAAGCCACCAACTCAGTGTCCCATGAGGGCAGAGGCAAAACAATGTTATATGCCTGACTAAAACTTGGATATTGAAGACAATCATATTAAATACCTGAAATAAGGTAGTAAGAAATGGGGCAATTTGTTATTGCAACAATTTATAGTTCTCATCCGAAAAGCTGTCAGGGCCTAGTGATTTATTACTATGAAGGTGCATAATAATAATAACTTCCGAAACCTCCCCCCAAAAGCCTTGTAAGATGTGCCTCTTTCAAGGGGTGGTCTTCAGTTTGCAGCCTGTCGGGATCCCGGCGCACAGTATACCAGCGCCGGAATCCCGACAGCCGGCATACCGACACTTTTTCTCCCTCTTGGGGGTCCACGAACCCCTGGAGGGAGAATAGATAGCATGGCGCGTGTAGTGCGCCACCATGCCAGCAGCGTGGTGAGCGCAGCGAGCCCGCAAGGGGCTCATTTGTAATCGCCCAGCTGTCAGTATGCCGGCGGTCAGGATTCCGGCACCAGTATGCTGGGCGCCGGGAGCCTGGCCGCCGGCATACCCTACCACACCCTCTTTCAAGAAATCATAATGCAAGGTAGGAACCTCATAGTAATGCCTAAAGATGCTTACAATATCATGAATAGACAGAACTTGCGTTAAAGTAATTGACAATTACAAGTAACTTCATATAGTTAGGATTCTCATGTTTCCTATACAGGATCAAGTAGCTCTATCAGTAAGGTGCTTGCTTCCAGTGTAATAGGTCATGGGTTCTAATCCTGGGTATGAAGTTGTAAAATAATTGTCAGAGAAATAATAAGCATTGCGAGAGACTGAGCAGATCTATGTAGTGTGTGACGTAGATCTGCCTAGTTGCAACGGTTTTGAACTGACAATTCCAGCCTTAAATAGTTAGAATCTGCAGGCTTGGTTCTAATCCTGGGTATGACTGCTAAGCAATGTGTGATTTAAAATAAATGACAATAAACAGTATATATATGTATATACATTTTTTTCAGAACACTCCATATACACACACACATACACATACATTTATTTATCTATATATGGCATAGGGGGCACCAATATTTATCTTGCCTCTGGGCATCTGGGAGGGGGGCCTGTGTGCATTCTCCGTCCAGGCCCTCTCTAGCAAGCAGCAGGTTTCGGGAATGACCATTTTCCTAGCAATTTTCTCTAATGTGCATGCACAAAGCACTAGGAAAAATGTCAGCTATGTAATTTCCCTGCACACCACCTAGTTCTCAGAGTCACTGTCACTGTGACTCCGGAGATATAAGCATTGGAAAAATGGGTACAAGGTGTGCAAGATGGGCCCCTCTTAATCCAGGGGCCCATTTGCACTGCACACACTGTACCCATTATAGATATGCCAACGTGATACGCCACCTGTTTCACGTCACACTAGGAACATTCTTTTCAATTCCATATGCACCTTACCTATATGATGGTTTCTCACAATGTGGAACCACTGAAGAAATGTATCCTCTAAGGCAGATGGTGTCTTCAGTCGGTATTCACTATTGATATAGGAGATCACATCATCCAGAAAATGCCTGTTTGTTTAGGAATATTAATATGATCAGCATCATACATCAGCGGTTCAACCAGACTAACATCCTGCCCCCTTTCGTCTCTCAGCCACACCATCTCTCTTCTGCATCTCTCAGCCACACCATCATGTCCCCTCATGTTGTCTCTTAGTCACACCATCACTACTCCCTGCAACGTCTCTCAGCACACCATCCCCTTACTCCACCGTCATCTCTCAACACACCATCACCTCCCCCTGTGACGTCTCTCTGCACACCATCACCTTACCCCACCGTTGTTTCTCAGCACACCATAACCTCCCCTGCGTAGTCTCTCAGAACACCATCACCTCCCCCTGCATCATCTCTCAGCACACCATCACTTACCCTGTGTCTTCTCTAAGCACATCATGACATTCTATGTCTCTCATTGTCCCACCCTTCATTCTGTGTCCCTCTGTGTGTCTTCCCCCTTCATTCTGTATCTCTCAATGTGTCTCCCTCCTTTCACTCTATGTCTCTCAGTGTGTTTCCCCCTTTCGTTCTATGTCTCAGATTGTGCCCCCCTTTATTCTATGTCTCTCAGTGTGTCACCCCCCTTCATTCTGTCTCTCAATGTGTCTCTCACTACCTTCTATGTCTCTCAGTATGTCTCAATCCCCCCTCTATGTCTCACAGTGTGACTCCCCCACTATGTCTTTCAGTGTGTCCCTCCCCCCTCTATGTCTCTCAGTGTGTCTCTCCCTCACCCCTTCTATGTCTTCTATGTCTCTCAGTGTGTCTCCCCCCATTCTAATCCTGTCACATTGTCATCTCACTGCCCCCCCTCCCCACCCTTACCTACTGGGAGCTGATAACCGTAAGCCGGCAGGGTGACGCGCCTGGGAGCCTGAAGCTGATGACTGGGAGGTGACAGGCAGCAGGGTGTGTGAATTATGCATAAACTAGTTTTTGTGTAATTTGAGGCCATTTTCCCCCCCAAAAAATGACATGTAATTAATGGCCCAATTGAGATAATTCAAATCATCAAAATGTCCAATTAGTCATTAGAAGGGGGGGGCAGGGCCGGTGCTAGGGTGTTTGGCGCCTCCCTGCAAACTATAAATTTGCGCCCTCTCCCCCATACTTAATAAAGGGATAGCAAAAAGGCGAAGGCGCACACCATAAAAAGGTGTGTGGTCTCACAAGGAAGGGGTGAGCCCACACAATAGTACCCACAATTCAATTTATGCCACACAGTAACACAATCTTATTCAATTAAACCGCACGTAGTGACCGATTCTCATTACACCACATAGTGGTAATTTTTACACATTATGGCAGACAGCGTCCCCCATTTTACACATTACGGCAGACAGTGCCCCCTTTTTACACATTACGGTAGACAGCGTCCTCCTTTTTACACATTACGGCAGACAGCGCCTCCTTTTTACACATTACGGCAGACAGCGTCCCCTTTTTACACATTACGGCAGGATAGATAGATAGACAGAATAGATGATACTTACCATCTCTCCGCTGGCTCAGGCAGCCAGGCTCCTCGGTGCTGGCAGTTCCGGAGGCAGGGGAGAAGGAGTAGGAGGGAGGGGGACTCGGGAGCTGCAGCAGCACAGTGTAATTGGTGGTGGCGTTGCTGCAGCTGTCCCTCTCCTTCCGCATTGGCTGGCCGCCGCCACTGTGAATGCTGGGATGAGGGAAGCACATCCCAGCATTCACAGCGGTGGCGGTCAGCCAATGTGGAAGAAAAGGGACAGCTGCAGCGGCGCCACTAACAATTTCATAGCACTGCTGCGGCTCCCTCCCCCTCCTTCCTCCTCCTTCTCACCTGCCCGGGATCTGCTCCTCTCCTCCTCCGGCACACACAGGCGGCTTGTAATGAGTCAATTTGACTCATTACAAGCCGCTGACTTGGAATGTGGGCAGTTGCGCCCTCAGGGCGACTGCGCTGTGTGGCAGACATAACTGGCACACACGTAGTTACGGCTCTGCTCGCTACTCTCGTGAGATCTCACATGCAACCCGGAGCTGGCAGCCGCCTCAGCCAGGGCCAGCGCTGTCGAAATCAATAGCTGCAGGTGTCAGAATGGTCAGTGCCTTTGACATCTTACATTACCAACATATTGGCGTGCTATCTTACAAACAGCAGCGCCAATAATAACAGGGTCACCCTGTACACACCACCGCAGTAATACACGGAGAACCGGTATCAGCGCACATAATATGTGCTGATACAACTTCCCTCCTATATCGACGCCTCATACATTTACCCCTCTGTATCATACTCAACTCACTTCATCCTCTATTTGTGCACCAGACACCGCCTACTCACCATCATCCTTTCATGTGCATATACAGGTGTAGCCATGCTCATCGTTGTGCTTTGTGGCAGCGAAGGCGTGGCAAGTGTGTCCGTGTCTATGGACACGTGCATGCATCCAATAAAACCTATGGAGCAAACGGCAGCTGCAACCAGTCGCAGCCAGGTGCATTTGCATTACGCTGCGATGGGTATGCCCGTGTGTACGCATTGCGGCATAGATGAGCATGGCTACATCTGTAGGTGCCGACACAACAGGACAGAATGTGGTCACAAAACAACACATTATTGTGCTGTCTTTTTTTTTATTCATGTCCATAATTGCCCCTTATATATATACACACACACTGTATATATGTGTGTGTGTTTGTTTTTTATCATCTCCAGTTTTTAACATTTTTATATGCGAAGGGAAAATTAGACACTGACAAAATATATATACAACTCTGGTAAAAGATAAAAAATTATGATACACTTGCAACTTGAGTAATTAGGAGCAATTGCTGACAAGGATTTCGAAGAGTTAAACTCACTATTGTGTTGTAGTGATTCTTGTCGGCTGCCCTGAACTCAGTCGAGGTCCCGTGCACTGCAGCAACATGAAGAGGGGGAGGGCTCAGAAACACGAGTCACAACAGTGCAGGGAGAACGGGTTCCTTGCCTCGCAGCAGAACGAAGCAGGAACAGAAAGTAACAGGTGAAGGGTGTGTGACAGCCCGTGCGGCTGATGCTAGGAGGCGGGTGGGAGTGACGGGAGATCAGTGGGTGGGGTGGAGCTTAATTCCGCCGGCGCCGCTGCTCGTTGCCAGCAATAGCGCACAGCGTGAGCATACATTAGTAGGGTATAGCAGAGCGAGGAGAGCGCCTCTCCTGCCCGGCGCCTACCTGCTTTGCAGACTCTGCTGAGCGGGTAGCGCCGGGCCTGGGGGGGGGGGTGTCCAAGGCATTCTGAAGCAAGTCCCGCCATTTTTATCTTACAGTAAAGATTGTCCTGACCTTTTCACCAGCTCAGGGAGGTGCGAACAAAATCGTCCGAATTTACTCAGACAGTTGAATGCAAGTTTGGAATTGAGTTGCAAATGTAATTCGTAATGAAATTTGCTATGAATTCGCCTTGCGAGTTCAAACTCGCACCTAATTGAATTCCCCCCAAATGTCATGGTCTGTGATCAAGGATGAAAAAATGAAACACAGAAACATAGATACATGTACACAATATTTAGTTAGTGAGTACCTTGCTCAGTATACTTGTTGATTACCTTTTTATAAAATATTTTGCATGTATTCTTTTTAAATAATAAAAATTAATTATTAAATTGTTTTTAAATAACGTAAAAACTAATAACTGTTAAATGTAAAAATTCTCCTTTATCTATTTTGTAGAAACATATAGTCATTTCCTCTTCCTCTCACTTTTCAGGGCAATGTAAAATATAATTGCTGCAAGCACTAATTATCTTTTCGATTACTCAGAGATACAATAGAAACTGGTGTATGCAAGAGGTAAAAATACCAAAGGTATTCAGGTGCTAAAAGTAGGAGATGCTTTGCTAAGCTGCAGCCTGATAAAGGGGGAAGTCACTGCCACAGGATTAAAGGAAAAACAGTAAAGACGGTTGCGCTCTATTTGAAGTACACAATAAAATACTATTAAATAAATAAATTAAAAAAGGCATTTAATTTATATAACACACAATTGCATCTATAAAGTGTTCTGTAACGTGAATTCACATACAATAATAAAAAGGTGTATATTACCCTGATAAAATGAGTCAGCAAATGTATAAATGAATGGATGGAAGGATCCGTTCCAATGGTCCTTGTATAGGATAATGTCTGTCCAAAACAGCAGGAGTCTCTTTTCTAATATTGGAGAGTCCGGTTGTGGCTTGTATTCCTGTGCACCGTTAGAGGAATAAAGGCTGGGAGATGTCCCATATTATTGGTAGAGTTCTCATGCAGTACAGTGTCTGTAATATGCCGGAATCCTCTCTAAGGCTCCTCTGATGGATGTAACAATGCCAAGGGTTATTGCAATTCTGAGTAGATGGAGGATCCTGACCCATGCAAACACCTGACGCATTTCGCTGCATATAGCTTGCAGCTTTTTCAAAGGACAATGCCAGCCGCTGGGGAGAGTAAATTAACCCTCCCAAGCCACTACCAGACCCGCCCTGTGTACCTGGAGGCTGTACCGGCTTTCAAAATTAAAGCCACGATGGTCGCAATGTTCCGATGGTAACAATGATCCCAATCAATGTTTCGATGTTTGAAAAATATTTATAAAAAATATGTATTTTTTTTCTTTCTTTTTTTTAACTAAAATAATTTGGGATAGGGTTAAATTCATGTTCTTCACCTAATTCACTCATAACCCCCCCCCCCCCCCCCCCCCGACAATTTCAGAGTGGTTTTTGGCAAAATAAATCATCAGTTGAGTGGTTAATGATTCATAAACAGCAGATAAAATGGTACCAATGATGCAGCTCTCACTACTTAAGATTGTAGGACTGTATTAATTAATTGCTGTGCCGCAATAAATAATAAACATTTTTATTTTTTTATTTTGCAGTAAGAGTTTGGCCAAACTTGCTGGGTGACACTTTACTATTCTATATTGTGAATTTGTTTTATACAGTGAATTGTTATGTCAGGAAGCTCATTTTGCAATCATCAACCTTTCAGCTACTAAGTATTTCTGAGTAGGAAGATAAAGTACATAAAGATATATCATCATTGTTACATCATCACTTTCCAAAAGGTGTAAACATTGTATGATATAAAACCAAATTGCTATTACAATTCCTTAGGTCTTACGTCAGCCTTACAATGATGGCATGTTATTTATGGCATCCTGTGGGGTTTCCGCACTTTACTTCCTAGACTATTTCCCAACACAATACCTGAACCTGTTTCCCAGGTGTAAGCTATTACTGTAACACTAGAATATAAGGATGTCACACAGACATCCCTACAACCAACACTGAATTGTCCGGCACTGAGGAAAACACTTCACATTTTAAAACAAACCTTCATTCAAGATGCTTTCTACAGCTGTTAAAGTAAGTACTCTATCCATGTAAGTGTAAATATCTAATACTTTTTGGAAAAATAGAATGTTACACATTCTATGTTTAAACCTTTGGTAAATGGACATACTAACCAATCTGAAAATATGCAGATTGTAACTTTACCGCCATTTCATATGGTTATTATTGCATTTATATTGTATTGTTTATTATTGCATCTATATTATATGTAATTTAATAATACAGGTTGAGTATCCCTTATCCAAAATGCTTGGGACCAGAAGTATTTTGGATATCGGATTTTTCCGTATTTTGGAATAATTGGATACCATAATGAGATATCATGGTGATGGGATCTAAGTCTAAGCACAGAATGCATTTATGTTATATATACACCTTACTGTATATACACAGCCTGAAGGTAATTTTAGCCAACATTTTTTATAACTTTGTGCATTAAACAACGTGTATCTACATTCACACAATTCATTTATGTTTCATATACACCTTATACACACAGCCTGAAGGTCATTTAATACAATATTTTTAATAACTTTGTGTATTAAACAAAGTTTGTGTACATCGATCTCAGTCTCACTCAAAAAATTCTGTATTTCAGAATATTCCGTATTTCGGAATATTTGGATATGGGATACTCAACCTGTATAAACTTTTGCTTGTATAGAAATATTTACATGTATACCAAACATCCCAATATGATCCAGTTCTATATACTCTATTCTGTTACCAATTACAATAGGCTGAGTGCCATTGCTGATTTAACAAAAGCAGTTTAGCATTTGTTAGTTAATCCTAAACAATGCAAATGAAAAGTTACATAAAGGTGTTTGTGGACGTGTTTGCGTTAGGAAATGTAAATGAGGCTAAGAACAGATATGTTACTGGAACAGTTGGAGGTAGAAAGGTAGAACATTAACACAAAAAGTATTTCTTTATAATAGTCTCCAAGCATTTGTAACAGGGATTCTTAATCTTAGCACAAAAAAGAAAATAAAAAAATGATAGAAAATTACATTTTTAAAAAACAGTTAAATCTATAAGAAAATTACACCCTAATATATTGTATAAAGTTTTATAATGTGGCCAAAGAGATATATAATAATATAAAAATACTATATAAAACTTGAAATATCTATATATAAAGCATGGAACAAAGAGGCAATTTAAAATCGCTAACATTGTTATTACCTACAGCATTGTGCCTAAAGAATACTAATTTTATAACTTAACCTCATCAATATCCTCTGTTGGATGTAATAAGCTGCCCAATGGGGTGTAGTATTGTATGCCAGCGGCCGGGCTCCCGGCGCCCAGCATACCGGCGCCGGAATCCCGACCGCCGGCATACTGACAGCGTGGCAAGCGCAAATGAGCCCCTTGCGGGCTCGCTGCGCTCACCGTGCTGTGGGCCACACTTTTTATTCTCCCTCCAGGGAGATAAAGTGTCGGCATGCCAGCTGTCGGGATTCCGGCGCCGGTATACTGTGCGCCGGGATCCCGACAGCCGGCAAACTGAAGACCACCCGCACAATGTGATAAAGCTCCGTAGGACACGGTTACAGTGACCAGGACCAGGAAAGGTTGTACATTGATTAAAGTAGAGCTGTCTATGGATTTCACAGCACATATAATATATTAAAGCATATGGTATAGTCACATACTATTTAAAATATAAAAATACTTGGTACTCAATTAAATGATTAATATAACCATCACATAGGAATTAATATGTATACTATAATAAATAATTAATGTACAGACAATATTTCTATCATTCTTAGAATACAAAGAATCTTCACCAACTATCAAGGCACATTCACAAGTTGGCTGCAAAAGGTAATTATATAAAACAATTTTAATGTTTCCACTGCAATAATTCTGTTTTTGAAGTGAAATTGGTTAGTGTCAATTTATCCATACAATAAGGGTGACATATTTATGGTGCCAATGAGACATTTCCCTTTGAGCTGTTACCCCACTGCAGGCTTTCCATACCACGGTCCTCAATGCACACTAACAGTCCAGGTTTTAGCGATATCCATGCTAGAGCACAGGTGACCTAATTAGCACCTCAGTTACTTTGATTTAGCAAGTGTGCTGAAACCAGGACATTACTAAAACCTGCACTGTTAGCATTCCTGGCCTACTGTACAATTACAACAAAGCTCTAGTATTTAATAAAAACAGGGCAGATGCTACAGTTTGTATTATGAAGCTTTTATGTCAGACAGATAACATAATAGGTTTCATAAGATTACATATGTCACCATTTGAAAGGAGAGGTGAAAAAAAGAAGTCTACACCAGGAATGTTAATGTGATCTGTCTCTTATCAGTGGCTGTGGAAAACCAGTTAGAAGAATCCGTCACCAACAGTTTTGCCTCATTCATCCATGAGATCCGCCCCGATCACCTCTCTGATATTGTGCGGCACAGAAGTAAGCGCATGATCCTGGACAGCATTGGGGTCGGACTGGTTGGCAGCACAACTCATGTCTTCAATATCGTGGTGAAATACTGCCAGGTAATACATGGTGATGATCTGTGATATTGTATATCATCATCTGGGGTGGTGGGATGCAGTTACAGAACTATGGACTAAGGGGGATATTTAATAAACAAAATAATCTAAAAAAATTAGGAAAATGTGATATTTAATTTTTCTGGAGATGAAGATAAGTTTGTTAAAAAAAGGTAGAAATATCTCTTCTCCAGTGGCAGCTGCAGCTCAGTCCTCAATTTGCAGTACAGTGACGTATATTAAACCTAATCCCATTTCTCTGGGCACCATAAGATCTGGATCTAATCTCCTTATTTATACAAGTTATATTTTGATTCTTAACAATTGTTTTAAATATTGAATTTATATTGTTTTCTTGTTTCAGGATCTATACTTTTCAACATCTGGAAATTCTGCCCTTTGTTCAGTCTATGGACAGAAAGGTTTAAAGCTCTCTCCAACCCTGGCTGCCTATGCCAATGGAGTTGCTGTAAGTAGATGTTACTATAAATAAAAATAATAAAATGATTATACAGCTGCAGGTCCATCTAATCATTTCCCTGTCACCTTAGGCTCACTCCATGGACTTTGATGACACGTGGCACCCTGCCACACACCCTTCTGGTGCCGTGCTTCCTGCCATCCTGGCACTGTCACAGATACTTTCACAAGGCAGAGAGATCAGTGGTGAGGAACTGCTGACGGCTTTCAATGTGGGGATTGAAATACAAGGAAGACTTATGGGTTTCTCCAGCGAAGCAAAGAGCATTCCTAAAAAGTGAGTAGTTAGTACCAATTGTTGATCAGATATTCTTCCAATTAGGGTACTAAATATGTTTAAATGTTTACTTGTATTAAGAGGTTTATATTTATTAAGAAAATGTCATTGTTATTTATTCTGAATAAATGCATATAAATATATACTTTCACACACATTCTAATTGCATACTAGACATATAGACATTTGTCAGACATCACAGTGGATATAAAGTAGAGATGAGTGGGTTCGGTTTTACTCGGATTTACTCGGATTTACCCGAATATCCTTATTGGCTCACGGACATCACGTGTTTTGGTTAGCCAATAAGAAAAATCCAGAAAAAAAGAACTTGCAATAATTCTGGCATTAAGAACCGAGTCAATCCGAACCCGCTCATCTAAATATAAAGTCTCTTCTGTCTGAGTAGGGAGCAGAGCATTATAGGGACTGCTCCTTCCAACCTTTCTTCTCCAGGTCCTGTGGTTAGTCTCACAGGTTTGTCTGAAAACCAGGATAGTGTGATGTTTGGAGAGGGCTGGTTGTGCAAATAAAAAGCCGAAGTCATGGACACTGGGGCTCCTGATTGGTCCTTCAGGTCACATCATCATTCTGTGGCCAAATGTCATAATTATCATAAAAGTAATGCAGGTTCTAGATTCGGCTACAGTGTAGGTTCTCTATATGTAAAGACTGAGAATGTGATAATATTGCATAGCAATTATTTGATATATTGTTTGATATATATATATATATATATATATACATATATATATATATTTTGTAATAAGTTCATAATCATTTATGCACACACTGCTCCCATTATAAATGTGCCAGTGTATGTATGTATGTGTGTGTGTGTGTGTGTGTGTGTGTATGTATATATATATATATATATATATATATATATATACACATACATGGATACACTGGCGTATTTATAATGGGTGCAGTGTGTGCGGGGTCTAGGGGTTCCCACACTGCAAACCCTGCAACCATTTTGTTTTCAATACTTACCATCCGGAGTTCTATGTCAGCAGCAGTGCTAATGGAATTACTGGGAAAATAGCGAGGCTGACATTTACCCAGTGTATTATGCATGCATGGGAATATGGCTACCATGAAATTTTCAATGAAACTTGCGTATGTGCACTAGAGTCCCCAGTGCACAGAGTCAACAGTGCTGCCAGCTAGGGAGAAGGGGGCACAGGAGTAGACTGCACATGGACCTGTTCCTTTCTTAAGATGCCCCTGTGTATATATATATAAAAAACTGTTTCCCAAGTGCGCTAAATAAGACTGTATCTACAATGATTCTTCCAGTGTTGTTTCCATAAGTCAGAATTGAATACTGGAGAAGATTTGTATCTGGGAACCTGTAACGGGCACCCCTCACCAAGATGGTCACCCAAACAAGAGGCCCAAGGCCAATTAGTAAAAAATTGTTTTAATAACACATGTTAAAACAAATACAGTTTTCACATAAAATTCCTCATAAAACATATATATATATATATATATATAATTATTCGCAGCAGGAATAACTCCATTAATTAGTCACAGACTAGCCCGCCATGGAGCATGCCGCATTGCAGTAAAATGAGCATGGCAACACCTGTGTATATATATATATATATATATATATATGAAACACAACAGTATCTTTATCTTGCGTCAAAGCAGCACAACGGGAGAGGTCCCTGTTGGAGGACCTCAATAGCATACAGAATAAAAAACAGTTTCCCAAGTGCGCTTAATAAGACTGTATCTACAATGATTCTTCCAGTGTTGTTTCCATAAGTCAGAATTGAATACTGGAGAAGATTTGTATCTGGGAACCTGTAACGGACACCCCTCACCAAGGTCGTCACCCGTCAAGAGGCCCAAGGCCAATTAGTAAAAAATTGTTTAATGAGGAATTTTTTTTTGTGAAAACTGTATTTGTTTTAACATGTGTTATTAAAACAATTTTTTACTAATGCGGCATGCTTCATGGCGGGCTAGTCTGTGACTAATTAATGGAGTTATTCCTGCTGTGAATAATTATATATATATATATATATATATATATATATATATATATATATATATATATATAGCCAATGCTTCCTGAAAAATAGGCACTGTGCTGAAAAACAAGGTCTATTTAGAGCTTGGACACTATAAGGCATGACCATCTTACTAATGAATATGGTAAATGTTATAAAACAAGATAATGTGTACATGTTATTGCCATACAAATAAATAATGTAATTATATTTTCTCAATACAGATTTCATCCACCATCCGTGGTCGGCACAATGGGAAGTGCTGCAGCATCAGCCAAACTCCTCTCATTAGATAAAGATCAATGCACTCATGCCCTGGCGATTGCAGCCTCCCTTGCTGGTGCTCCTATGGCAAATGCTGCTACCCTGGCTAAGCCCCTGCACATTGGCAATGCCACAAGGTTAGGTCTGGAAGCTGCTATCCTGGCTGCTAAGGGAATGGAGGCCAATACTCTTATACTTGATGATGTGCCTGGCTGCGCTGGGTTTAGTGCATTTTATGGCGATTACCAGCCTACGTCATTATGTCCACCAGGAGAACATTATGAATTTCTCCTTGAGAAGCAAGACATTGCATTCAAGTCTTTTCCTGCACATCTAGGAATGCACTGGGTCGCTGATGCTGCTGTCTCAGTTAGGAATAGAGTTGTCCAACAATATGGCTCATTTGACGCATCCGCTATTCAGTCTATTGTTCTTAGAGTCCCAGTATCCAAATACATTAACAGGCCCTACCCAGACTCAGAGCACCAGGCTCGCCACTCTTTCCAGTTCAATGCCTGCACCGCACTCCTGGATGGTGAAGTCAACATCCGCTCCTTCCATGAAGACATCATGTTTCGTACAGAACTCGAGAATCTCCTGAGCAAAGTGGTGGTAGAACATCCCCAAGATAATGAAGCCAACTTTGATAAGATGTATGCAGAGGTGGCTCTGCTGTTGAGAAATGGGGATCTGGTGACCGGGAAATGTGACACTTTTTATGGGCATTGGAGAAAACCACTGAGCCGGGAATCACTGCTGAAGAAATTCTCCTCCAATGCCAGACATGTCCTGCAGGAAGACCAGGTGCAAGGAGTAATACAGATAGTAGACAATCTGGAGAGTGTAAAAGACAGCTCCCTACTGCCATTGCTACTTCAGTAACTCACATAAGAATTACTCTTACTCTGTTTACAACAATCCTAAGGCAGGACTTTAGGGTGATATTTATTGATCAGTGTATAGTGTTTATTATGGGTCTATTTTTCTGATCGGATGTATGACACATTATGTTTTTAAAATAACTGCAATATGTAACACACCTCTAAAAATGTTAAATAGTTTAATATACTAAAAGTGCATTGTTACTTTGCTATAATAATTTTGAAGGTGGGCATCATCATCCCCTAAATGTCTGGTTTAGAGCAGAATAGTGGCGGATTTTACCGATGGACTGCAGGACTGCAAACCCTCCCTTACAGGTAAAATCCGCCACCTCAACTTTATGTCATTGAGCTATCAGCAGTCCGTGACTCCACTGGCTACACTGTGACTGCCAGTGACTTCCTATTGGAAGTCCTACCCAGTGGTGCAAGTAGAAAAAAAGTCTTACAGGTAAAAAATGGGTGTGGCCAAATGCCAAATGGGGCATGGCCGATGAAAATGGGGGCATGATACACATATGGGGGGGCAGATACACTTATGACCCCAATAGTGCCAAATACACATTGCCCCACAGTGCCAGATACACATTGCCCCACAGTGCCAGATACACATTGCCCCACAGTGCCAGATATACATTGCCCCACAGTGCCAGATATACATTGCCCCACAGTGCTAGATACACATTGCCCCACAGTGCCAGATACACATTGCCCCCAGTGCCAGATACAGAGATGCCTCCAGTGCCAGACATGCCCTCAGTGCCAGATACAGAAATGCCCCCAGTGCCAGATACACATGTCTCCACAGTGCCAGATATGCCCCAGTGCCAGATACAAAAATGCCCCTAGTGCCAGATACACATGTCCCCCCAGTGCCAGATACTGTATGCCCCCAGTGCCAGATACAGATATATCCCACAGTGCCAGATATGCCCCCAGTGCCAGATACAGAGATGCCCCCAGTGCCAGATATGCTCCCTGTGCCAGATACAGAAAAGCCCCCCAGTGCCAGATATGCCCCCAGTGCCAGATACAGAGATGCCCCCAGTGCCAGATATGCCCCCAATGCCAGATACATATGTCTCCACAGTGCCATATATATCCCCAGTGCCAGGTACACATGTCCTCACAGTGCGCCCCCTTCCCCTGCTACTTGCCGCGCTGCTGCTGTCCTGTGTGTTAGGGGAGGAGAGCGCAGCGTGCGCCTCTCCTGCCCCCCAGTCTCCGGCAGCTGTCTACCTTCAGTCTACATTCAATTAGGTGCCGATCCATGAGCAAATCAAAGCTCGCGGTCCGGCAGCCAATCAGGAGCCTTGGCTGCCGGTCCACGAGCTCTGAGTGGCTCACGGGCCGGCGGCGAATTGAAGGTAGACACTGAGGGGCAGGAGAGGAGCACACAGTGCACTCTCCTCCCCTCAAGCAGCAGCAGCGCGGTGAGCAGCAGCAGAGGGAGGGAGCGACGGCCCGGCGGCAGTGGGTATGGCGTACCCACGGCTAAATTCTTAAGGGCACGCTGTACCCACCCATACCTGCCCACTTGCGCCGCTGGTCCTACCTGTCAGTCACAGACACTACAGACAGTTCTATTGGGAGGTGTTTCCTGCCTCTGGGACTGCCAGACTGGGCAATGATTACCAGACAGCATTCTTCCAGTAGGAAGTCACTCCCTGCCTTTTGAGCAGCCCTATCTAGCTTCTATGGGCTGCAGCTGACACAGTCCATAGAAGCAGTGGTTTTGCTTATGCAGAGTCCAACAGCTTCCTGAGCACATGTGCCAGGTCATGGGATCTGGCTGGTTGGGGCTGACTGCCTCCTTTCTGGGCATAGCATGGGTAGTGGCAGCCTCGCTCCTACCAGAAGGTAGAAGCCGCCAATGAAGCAGACCGATGATACTGGTGAGGTTTGACAACTTATAAATAGGCCACAAGCTACACGGCGTTTAGGCATATTAATGAGATTGAGGGCCTGCATGATGGTGAATGCAAGTCTCATATAAATACTCTGAGTGTACTGTATGTGATTGGCCATTTATGGAAAAGGATGGGAAATGATGGGCTATAATGTTTCTCCTGAACACTCACACACATCCTGATATATTTTGGTATTTTTTTGTGCTTTTTTAATACACAGATCTGATGAAACCCATTTTATTTGGTATATTTAAATAGATGTATATTTTAGTGTATTTATATTTGCCTGGTTAGGCATTCACATATGATTATGAAG